>NC_050443.1:59603033-59806629 GCF_903995425.1 Onychomys torridus | reverse complement strand
GCAGACCATGGGTGCTCCCCCTGGAAACATCTGCATCCTCCGGGGCTTATCCCACTCCTCAAGGGCCACTTCTTTCTCTTCCCTATGGTTCCTTTCAGCTGCACCCATCTTGACAGCTGGGGGGGGGAGGGTAAAACTGGTTCTAGGGACAATCTGGAGCTGCTGTGGCTGTGACTGTGAATCAGTCATCTCCAGGGCTAAGCAAGCCTAGGCCTGGTCCCCCTGAGGCCTCTGCCAAGGCCCTGGTGCCACTTGCCTCACTCCCACATGGGTTCTCTCACTTCCTCACACCCTTCCAGAACACTGAACAGGGAGGCTGGGCAGGGGGAGAACAGCATTTGGCGGGTGGTTCATAGAAGCTGCCATCACTTTACAAACACAGAAGCCGATGGTTCTGGCTCCTGACGGGAGGGGGCAGCAGAGAGCTACTGCCCAGGGCCCCAGAGGTAAAGAATAGGGCCCATGTGAGCCTTACCTGGTGGTGTTCAGACAGATGGGACTTGCTAAAGCCAGGTGCTGAGCAGGTAGGTGCAAGGCTTTGGGTGCAGGTCTTACCGATTCCAAAATGACCCTGCTCTCAAGGAGTCATAAGTACATGGGAGCTAAATATAGCAGAGTCTCTGGTCCCAGATGACCTGGACAGCAGGGCTGGGATCTGGGGGCCCCACAATGTACCTCCTTTGAGATGAAGGCCACTGTTAATTCCTCAGGAGGGAGTAGGGAATCAGCCCGACACAACCTTCCCTTTCAGTCACAGCTGCCAATGAGTTGGCCTTGGGCCAGGTTTAGCCGGGGCACGGCAGCAGGAGACGCTGTGGTGTCTCCCTAGCCTCCCTGCATGAAGATGAACAGGGCATCATCCCAAGGGCCATGGCTGAGGCCTTCAAGCTCATCGATGAGAACGACCTGCTGGACTGCCTGGTGCACGTGTCCTACCTAGAAGTCTACAAGGAAGAGTTCCGAGACCTGCTGGAAGTGGGCACTGCCAGCCGGGACATCCAGCTTCGGGAAGACGACCGGGGAAATGTTGGTGAGAAATCTTGTGCATCCTCTAATGACTGGGAGTGAGGCCTGTAGCAAGGAAAGAAGCCTCAGGCGACTCTGAGAGTAGGGTGGCTTACCCGTGTGGAGAGACATCCCATCAAGGGAAAAACCATCCAAACGCTGGATGGTTTTGTTTCCTTTCTCCAGTGAGCTGAATATATGCTTCTGTATCCAGAGTGAGAAGCATTAAGGTTAAGTGTGGGAAAGCTGGGACCCTGGGCATGAGTGGGTGCTTCTGGGTGAGGAAGAACCGGCAGGAGTCCTGGACTGTTGTGCTCGTCTTCGGGCTGGCTGTAGGGGAGCCGCTCACAGTCCTCTATGTCCACAGTGCTGTGTGGGGTGAAGGAAGTGGACGTGGAAGGCCTGGATGAGGTGCTGAGCCTGCTGGAGATGGGCAACGCTGCGCGGCACACAGGCGCCACACACTTCAACCGTTTCTCCAGCCGCTCACACACGGTCTTCACTGTGACCCTGGAGCAGCGCGGCCGGGCTCCCAGCCGCTTGCCTCGACCCGCCGCCGGCCACCTGCTGGTCTCCAAATTCCACTTCGTGGACCTGGCAGGCTCCGAGAGGGTCCTCAAGACCGGCAGCACGGGCGAACGGCTCAAGGAGAGCATCCA
This sequence comes from Onychomys torridus, assembly GCF_903995425.1. Lineage (NCBI taxonomy): Eukaryota > Metazoa > Chordata > Mammalia > Rodentia > Cricetidae > Onychomys > Onychomys torridus. The sequence goes on along the minus strand of NC_050443.1, from coordinate 59,804,965 downwards.
GATTAACAGCACCCTGCTGGCGCTGGGCAATGTCATCAGCGCTCTAGGGGACCCTCAGCGCCGCGGCAGCCACATCCCCTACCGCGACTCCAAGATCACCCGGTGAGCTGGCCCGCCTCTCTGGGCTCGATTGGGGTCGTGGAGCCAGGAAGGGTGGCTTTGTCACCTGGCCCGCGGTCCCAGGTGAGTATGCACAGGAGCTAAGCCGCGGGGACGCTCCTCGTCCTCTTGCCCGCAGGATCCTCAAAGACTCTCTGGGAGGGAACGCCAAGACGGTGATGATCGCCTGCGTCAGCCCCTCCTCCTCCGACTTCGACGAAACTCTGAACACGCTCAACTACGCCAGCCGCGCCCAGAACATCCGCAACCGCGCCACAGTCAACTGGCGGCCCGAGGCCGAGCGCGCCCCGGAAGAACAGGCGGCGGGCGCGCGCGGGCCTCCGCGACACCGCTCGGAGACGCGCATCATCCACCGGGGCCGGCGCGTGCCCGGCCCCGCCGTGGGCTCCACGGCGGCGGCGGCCGGCCTGGGCGCCGAGTGCGCGCGCTGCCGGGCCCGCACCAGCGCCGCCTACAGCCTCCTGCGAGAACTGCAGGCAGAGCCGGGGCTGCCCGGCGCCGCAGCCCGCAAGGTGCGGGACTGGCTGTGCGCCGTGGAGGGCGAGCGCAGCGCCCTGAGCTCCGCCTCCGGGCCTGACAGCGGCATCGAGAGCGCTCCAGCCGAAGACCAGACCGCGCAGGGGAACAGCGCGAGAAAGGTGGCTCAGGGATGGGGTCGAGGGGAGAGGGTCTTAGCCAAGCAGGGCCTGTGGACAGTATATTCGGGGTTCCTTGTCACTTCCGATGACTTAAATAAGGATATTACAAGAACTGAAGGTGTAATAGGTGCTAAGACCGAGGTGTTCTTAATACAACATTAATAAAAACGTGGTCTGTGGGAATAGTGACCACATCTCTAATTCCAACCACGTGAAGGAGGAAACATGATGATCATGAGTTCCAGGCTAGCCTGGGCTACATAGCAATACCCTAACTCAAAACTAAAGTACTATTCATAATAAGTAAAACTTAAAGCGTTATTAATAATGGCGGGAGATGGCCCACATGGCTTGCAGAAAGAACCTAAGGCTGGACGGGGCCAGGAGCACCCACTCATTGCAAGGCAGATCTTGGAACAAAGTGGGGAGTAGGTCTGACTGAGCTGGGGGCACAGCAGAGAACGAGGTGGAGTGTCCCAGCGCCTTGCCAGGCCCCACCCCTAAAGCTTTTTTTACTTGCCCCGTAGGGAGATGAGGGGGCCCAGCAGCTACTGAGCTTGCAGAACCAGGTGGCGCGGCTGGAGGAGGAGAATCGAGACTTCCTGGCAGCTTTGGAGGATGCTATGGAGCAGTACAAGCTGCAGGTAGGATGGCCTCTTCCGCAGATCAGGAAGGCTTTGGAGGAGTGGGGGAGAGTCTCCCAGAATGGAAGAGAGTCTGTTTGCATGGAGCACCGGGGCAAAGTCGTGGCTGGTGAAGGGATATGTAGAGATGTGGGGTGCCCAGGATGAACAGGAGCGTGGAGGTGAGGGACAGAACAGGGGAGGGAGTCAGTGCATGGACAGCCAAGCCTGGCACCTCGGCCTTACATGCATGATGGGAGCTGGCGTCTGAGGGCAACAGGATGCTACCTGGGAGTCTGCTGATCAGGTCGGCATCGTGCTGGGCTCTCTGGTGTCGGGGTAGGAGGTGGTTTGCAGGTGTGGTGGGAACATGCCGAGCATTGGACGGGATAGGATGAAAGCTTGGGTCAGAGCCAGTGTAGTATTATTCAGATCCAGAAAAGGCCAGTGGTACTTGGACTTCTCAGTTTCATCCTAGAAGGTGAGATGCTCCGATTAGTTTTCCAGTTTCTCGTACTTACGCTGGTCAGCAAACATCCCTTGGCATCATGTCCCCATCAGTGCCTGGACTGTGTCTTGCAGAGTGACCGCCTGAGAGAGCAGCAGGAGGAGATGGTGGAGCTTCGCCTTCGGCTAGAGCTGGCCCGGCCTGGCTGGGGAGCCCCGGGGCTCCTGCAGGGCTTGCCTCCTGGGTCCTTTGTGCCTCGACCTCACACGGCCCCCCTGGGGGGTGTCCACACTAACATGCTGGGCATGGTGCCCCCCATTTGTCTTCCTGGAGAAGAAGTTAGCTCTGAGCAGGTGAGGAGGTGGCAAGGCTTGGAGCTGGGCCAGGACCACACTGGGACACGTATGTGTCCCTTGTTCATATCTCCATGGGACCAGCTGTGAGTTGTACAATCCAAGTGTCCCTAGAGAAAGGGCCAGAATGTGAGAGACTGTGGGGCCTCCTAGAAGTGACCAGGGCCAGTGAGCATCTTGAGATTGCTTGGAGTGAGGGTGTTGGCGATGACAAGGTGGTGCCCTTGACACCTGAGGATGGAGCTGTTTGTGGATGACTCTCTGTAGTCTTACCCTCCCACAAGCTCTGCCCTGTCTCCCCCAAGGCTTGGCCCCCCACCTGTAGGTTCTGCAGCTTGGGGTCTTCTGGACAAAGTTCAATCCCGTGTTGCCTCAGAACTCCAGGTCATCTCTGCCCTGCAGTTGCAGAGGCTTGGCTTGGGTGGGAGGACATCATGTACCCATCCTTCTGGCAGGGTGTCAGTGGTGAGAAAGGACTTAGGTTCCCAGGAGCTGCCCACTACAAAGGGCAGGATGCCACCCCTGGAGAGCCAGATGCCAAGGGATCACATCCTCCCCTGAGGGTGAGAATACTTGCCAGTGTGTCCCTTGGCAGATCTTGAGGGTGGAGACGGGGTAGAGGAGGTTGAGGAGAGGAGGGTGTGCATGGCAGGGCACACCCCAGCAACAGCCTTGGGAAGGAAGTGGCTCGGAGGATGCCCTGCGAGTGTCTCATCCCGAGCCCCTCCCTTATGCTCGCCTAGCAGGTGACAAATGGCGGGGAGGTCAAGACGGAGGCGCTGGCCCAAGTGGACGACCTGGGAAGTAGCTCTTCCACTACCTCAGAGGAGGAAGAGGAGGAGGAAGAAGAGGAGCCACCCAGGCGGACCTTAACCCTTCGCAGGTGAGGGAGACCCAGTGTGTAGACTCACAGGATCAGCTCAGGGTTACTTTAGGTTGTAGGAGACTTCCGGTCATTCTCTAGCAGTAGTGGGAAGGCCCCTCCCGGGTCAGAAGGGGCTTGCCTGTCTCATGCTCACCAGCCCTTGGAGGACTGTGAGCTCTGGTTGGGAAGGTTTCACTGCCCTGATAAGAAGTGCCCAGGCCTCCTGCTACTCAGTTTCTTAAGTGATCCCTGGTACCTGCAGCCTCTTGGCATCTTCTAAGCTCTACCCTGGCTTCTAACTTCTGGCCCATCCTGATCCTGAGGGTTGGAGGGTCCAGAGGCCTCTCTCCCCTCTAGACCTAAGAGGTAGCTAGGCTGGGTCAGGGGGCGGGAGATGGTACTGACTCCTGCTTCTGCCTTCCAGAAATGGGATTAGCAACTGGAGCCAGAGGGCAGGGGTCCGTCCAGAGAGCCCACCTGACAGGAAGGGCCCAGAGGTCTGCCCAGAAGAGTCAGCTGCTACCATCCCAGCAGCACGAGGTAAGATGGGTGGAGAGCAGAGAGTCCTCACCCCTTCTCTCCTCACCCAGGGAGCCCCTCCACTCCTGCGCCTCCTCCACTCTCAGTCAGGGTGCTGACCCTAACAGTCTGCGTGTCGTAGCAGTTGGTGGCAGCAAGGTCCCAGTTCAGACCCGCCAAAACCCAGCTGCCATGGCCTCTGAGTGGCGACTGGCCCAGGCCCAGCAGAAGATCCGGGAACTGGCCATCAACATCCGCATGAAGGAGGAGCTCATTGGTGAGCTGGTCCGCACAGGTGAGTGGTGGCATTGGGGTGGGCTCCTCCTGGGTGTGGTCTCCTGCTCGCACAGCATTCTCCCTGTGCTGCTTTGGACAGGTTCGGCACTGTCCCGCTTAGCAGCACAGGCCTCTTCTAGCTGCGAGGCCTTCAGCAGGTGTAATAACCCCTTGGTTTTCTCTTGTCTGAAGGGAACAATGCTTGTACCTATTGCATAGGATGGCTGCGAAGGTGAGCTCATTCTGGTGGCGTGCTTTGGATAGCCCTCAGTAAACAGAGCTTTGTTTCTAATGACATCTCAAAACAAACAAACAACAACAACAACAACAAAAAGCCCCAAAACAAACTAAAAAAAAAAAACTTGGACCCTTTCTCTCAGGGGTCTTGTATGCAGCACTTTCCCTGCCTAACCACCATGCCGTGCCCTTGTCTTGTCTTTCTTGATTTTTGTTTCTTAGTTTTTTGTTTGTTTTTGAGATAGTTTTATGTAGCCCAGGCTGGCCTTAAAGGTGCTGTGTAGCTCACACTGTCCTCGAACTCTTGACGCTGTTTCCACTTCCTAAGTACTGGGATGACAGGGACAGCCTGGCTTGTTCTGTTTTGTGCCATGCCGGGGTTGAAACTCCTATTCTTAGTACCCAGAGCGGAGGCCCTGTCCCGCAGTGACCCACCGGCCTTGTTTGGCCTCATTGGCTTGAGTCAGCCGCCCATGCGTGGGCCCTGCGCATGCTCAGTTGGCATCGTAGGCTTCTGAGGTCTCCCTGCTCTCAGCTCCGAAGTCATCCTGCCAGAGTTCATGTGGTGTTTGACTTTTCCCTCTGCCCGTCATTTTTCTTGCAGATTGAAGTTGGAAATATACACAGTTTCAGGGTATATATTGATTTTTGTCATGTGTTTGGTAAAGACAAAACTTGCTCATTGGAGTCACTCCTGTGAGCAAAACTCATTTAAAAAGTGAGTAAGGGGCAGGGGTGGTGGTAGTGCACGTATTTAATCCCAGCACTCAGGAGGCAGAAGCAGCAGAACTGAGTTCAAGGCCAGCCTGGTCTACATCATGAGTTCTGGCCAGCCAGGACTAGAAGCAGGGTGAGGAAAGTGGGTGAATTGAGTGAGTGGATGATGGTGTGAGAGCTTGAAGAAACCCATGTAGTGTTCCAGCCTGGAAAACAAAATTCTGTGCCACTGTGGACCCGCTTTCTTCCAGGGAAGGCGGCCCAGGCCCTGAACCGCCAGCACAGCCAGCGCATCCGGGAGCTGGAGCAGGAGGCCGAGCGCGTGCGGGCTGAGTTGTACGAGGGTCAGAGGCAGCTTCGTGAACTGGAGGGCAGGGAGCCCCAGGATGCCAGCGAGCGGTCCAGGCTTCAGGAATTCCGCAAGAGAGTGGCGGCAGCCCAGAGCCAGGTGCAGGTCAGTGCTGGGTTCCCTAGCTGGGGTCTCTGGGAACAGGATTGCAGGCCTGGCATCTGTATGGACTCAAAGCCTCCCGGTCAGCCCTGGCTGGTGGCAGTCACTCCTCCTGGCCTCTAGGCTGGTATCATAGGTAAGCTGGAATCCGCTTAGCTTTGAGCACAACAGGAATAGAGGGGTGGGTGCTGCCTGCCAACCAAGGAAGGGCAGACATCTAAAGACATCTCCTTCAGCCCACGGCCCTTCCCTCCCGCGCATGCACCCACAAGCCCAACCTGCCCTTTATTACGTCCTTCTTTCCTGTTTGTCAGTGTGTCCATCTGACCCCTCATTAATTTAGCTCGCTTGCTTTTTTGTTCTGGGAACAAAACCCAAGGCCTTGAGTATAGTAGGAAAGTGCCCAGACTGAGCACCATCTGCAAGGCCTGGTTCAGCCTTCTCTCAGACAGTTGTGTTCGTGTGCCTGGGGGTGCCCATCTTCCACCCCCCACCCCCCCCCCCAGCAGTTCATGCGGTCCATATTACTTTGTTAGCGCTGCTAGAGCAGGGCTCCACAGGGGAGGGGCAAAGCAGTGCTTCAGCCCCTGACACTGGGGGCTGGATGGCCAAGGTCAAGGTTTCCACGGGTCTGGCTTTTCCCGAGGCCTCCTGCGGCTTGTGGATGGCTGTCTTCTCGCTGTATGTGTCTGCCTTTCCTGTGCACCTGCCTTCTGTCATTCCCTCTTTTATAGGAGGCCTGTATACCAGGTTAGGGTCGCCCTCAGGCCTACACTTAGTGGCTCCTGTAAAGGGCGCTCCATCTCTGAATGCAGTCACATCAGAGCGTGCGGGAAGACAGTTCAGCCTGTAGCCCTGTCCATGCTAGCTTTCACCTTCAGATGGTCCCCGCTGCCTCCCCACCTGCCCATCTGCCCTGCTGTCTCCACTTCCCTCCTTCCCTCCTTTCCCAGTTCCAGGCCAAGAGATGCCCTGCGGGAATGGTTGAGGACATGGGCTCTGGAACCAGACTGGCTAAAACCTGACTCTGTCTTTTTGCTGGTTTGCTTTTCAGGACAGAGTTTCTCTGTGTTGCCCCCGCCTGGAATGTGATTTGTAGCCCAGGCTGGCCTCCAACTCACAGAGATCCTCTTGCCTCTGCCTGCCTAGTGCTGGGGTTAAAGGTGTGTGCAACCACACCCAGCTTTTTTTTTTTTCTCTTAAGACAATTATTTTTATGTGTGTGAGTGAGTGTTTTGCCTGAATGAATGTATGTGCAATACATGTGTACTTGTACGTACCTGTGGAGGCCAGAAGAGGGCATCGGATCCCCTGGAACTGGAGTTACTGACGGTTGTGAGCCCATGTAGGTGCTGGGAACCCAACCCAGACCTCTGCAAAGAGCAGCAGCGCACTTAACCACTGAGCCATCTCTCCAGCTCCTAAGTGTGGGTTCTTGTTCAACTTCCCTAACCTCTGTGCCCGGTTCCTAATTTGTAAAGTGAGGAGATAAGAGTCATGTTAATCTTTTTCATTACATTTTCCTTATTTAGTGTGTGTGTGTGTGTGTGTGTGTGTGTGTGTGTGTGTGTGTGCAGGTCAGAGGACACCTTTTGGGAGTTGGTTCTCTCCTTCCACTATGTAGGTCTCAGGGATCAAACTGAAGTCAGCCATTGGGCTTGGCAGCAAGCACCTTTACCCACTCACTGAGCCATTTTGCCAGCCCAGCAGGCAGGCTTTTTCATAGGTGTGCCAGCACAGAGCACCTATCACAGTGCATCCGAAGGCCAGTAAAAGTTATCATAGCTGCTGTTACTAGTCTACAGCCTACCTTCCTCTTCCCCTTTCCTTGTGTCCTTCTGCTCACCCACCTGTTGGCCCTGCTCACCCTTGGCCAGTGCCAAGCACCGTGCCAGGCTCCTTATAAGCCCTCTGGCTGCTGTGTGCGTCCCAGGTACTGAAGGAGAAGAAGCAGGCCACGGAGCGGCTGGTGTCACTGTCGGCTCAAAGTGAGACGCGGCTCCAGGAGCTGGAGAGGAACGTGCAGCTCATGCGGCGCCAGCAGGGGCAGCTGCAGAGGCGGCTCCGCGAGGAGACGGAGCAGAAGCGGCGCCTGGAGACGGAGATGAACAAGAGGCAGCATCGGGTCAAGGTCAGGCTCTGGTCGGCCGGGTGAGGGGATTTTCTTGTTGCCGTTACTCACAGCCCCGTGATCTTAGAAGCAGGTTACAGGAGGTTCTCTGAGAGTGGTTGGTTCTCGGAGCTTCTGGGAACCTTGAGGCTAGGGGCACACGCCACGGCCTTGCCCACCAGTTCTTCTCCCCACCGTTTCCCCTCCCCCCTGGACTTCCTCCCCCAGGAACTGGAGCTGAAGCATGAGCAACAGCAGAAGATCCTGAAAATCAAGACGGAAGAGATCGCAGCCTTCCAGAGGAAGAGGCGCAGCGGCAGCAATGGCTCCGTGGTCAGCCTGGAGCAGCAGCAGGTGCGGCCGGGCTGAGCCCGGGGCCCGTGAGATTGGCGGCTGGGTGCCCCACGGGGGACGTGCTGTGGGACCTCGGGGAGTGGCTCCAGCTCGAGGCGGGTACTGAGATCCCTGCCTCCCCCGCGGTCCCTCAGAAGATCGAGGAGCAGAAGAAGTGGCTGGACCAGGAGATGGAAAAGGTGCTGCAGCAGCGGCGGGCGCTGGAGGAGTTAGGACAAGAGCTTCACAAGCGGGAGCTCATCCTGGCCAAGAAGGAGGCCCTGATACAGGAGAAGACGGGGCTAGAGAGCAAGCGCCTGCGGTCCAGCCAGGTGAGCCCCCATCACAAGCTTCCCGGCCAGGTGAGGCCCTGCAGGGCAGGGTGTAGCTAGGGGAGGTCCTTCGAGATGATGTTCTTGCCAGGTAAGAGCGGGAAGCTTTGCCCTCTAGGCTGTTTATGACACGGGAACTAATGTATGGGACATTGGTACCCATTCCCACAATCCATTTCACATTTTGCAAACACCACTTTGGGACCCACATGGGCAAAATGAGGAACAGGTGTAGGAAGTGGTGTGGCCAACTAGATTCCAGCTTTGGGGGAGGGAAGCTGTGGGTCCATCTGCATCTGGCAGGGGTACTTCCTCTTTATCAGGAAGTCCGGCTGCTGAACCACCTTGTTCTTCTGTCAGATGGGATCAGAATGTGGCCAAGAGAATTTAGTGGGGCTATGTCGCACCCAGACCCAGGACTGTTGTAATCCAGGTGCTTGGGTCAAAGCCAGATTCCTGAAGGGTTGTGGACACTCAGGCCAGGGTTCCTGTCATACCGCCATGGAACACAAGAGATCTGAGAGGCCTAGAGGTCATTAGCTGGTCTATCATATCCCTTGCTCACAGGCATCCTTCCTTCCTTCCACATGAGCCTCTAGGAAGGGCCACTTTCCCATAGTCCCTTCCTCTCCAGCCAAGTCTCCTCACTGATAGCCTCCCGCAAACCAGCTTCTTGACATCAGAGCCTTTTCTCTCTGCACAATCCTCCTCTGGGCCATCTGCTCCACAGATGTTCCAGTCCTTTAAAGGGCCCTGATCCCTGAGCAAACATCTGGGTTACAGATAGGCCAGGGGAGGACTCACACCCTCCTTAGCAGCCAGTGAGCCAGCTGGGCCCTTTCTGTGTCCTCTGTGAGGACAGCGCCTGCCCCTCCTCTGATCACTGACGGCGCTGCCTCAGGCTCTCAATGAGGACATTGTGCGCGTGTCCAGCCGCCTGGAGCACCTGGAGAAGGAGCTCTCTGAGAAGAGCGGGCAGCTGCGGCAAGGCAGCGCTCAGAACCAGCAGCAGATCCGAGGGGAGATAGACACCCTGCGCCAGGAGAAGGACTCCCTGCTGAAGCAGCGCCTGGAGATTGATAGCAAGCTGAGGCAAGGAAGCCTGCTGTCACCTGAGGTATGGCCACCGGGTGGCCACCCAGCTCTGTCCCCATGCTTCAGCTCTCATCCATCCCTTGCCCACCTGTCCTTCTGCCACCCTCTGCCCCTGCCCTGGCTCTGTCTGCACTAACACACAAGTGCCCTAAAGTGTGTTAAGCCTTGCAAGGTAGGGTGAGATTGTCCCTTGGGCCCCCTTGATGGATGCGGGACCCTATGGACTTCTCAGCTCCCTTCCAGTGGAACTAGACACCCGTGCTGTGCTCTATACAAAAGCCTGCACTGCTTAAGCTTACCCCTGGTTGTCTGGGGTCTTAGGCAGTTCCAGCTCAGCTTTCTGGAGCTCCCTGCTCTTACCCCCTTGAGAATACAGCCTCAAGGCATTGCATCTTTCGTGGTGTCAGGCAGTGTGTCCCTGCTGCTGCTGCTGCAGCGAGGGGCACTTCTGAAGATGTTCTCAGGTCGAGGGAACTCTGAAGGCTCAGTTGTATCTGTGTGTTGGCTGTTGTGTACCTGCCGGGGACTCTGTTGTTCAGGAAGTCTGATACCCATCCTCCATGCATGCACCTGTTCCTGCAGGAGGAGAGGACACTGTTCCAGCTGGATGAAGCCATCGAAGCCCTGGATGCTGCCATTGAGTACAAGAATGAGGCTATCACATGCCGCCAGAGGGTGCTGCGGGCTTCGGCCTCCCTGCTGTCCCAGTGTGAGATGAATCTCATGGCCAAGCTCAGCTACCTCTCCTCCTCAGAGACCAGAGCCCTGCTGTGCAAGTATTTTGACAAGGTGGATACCAACACAGACCCCTTGCCTCTGCTCCCTTCAGCTCATTGCAGGCAACTCCAAGAAGTTTGTCCCTTGCTCCCAGATGAGGGGACAGGGTCAGGGCCACCTCTACTCTCTTTGAAGCTATCTTCGTGAAGCTAAGACTCAGTCTCCTCTCCCTTCTGGTCTGAAGGTCCTGGCCTGTATTAATGGGATTTCAAGAGGGACTGATGTTTTTTTTTTTCTCTAGGGATATGTCTGGAGGTATTTTTGGTTGTCATTAGGGGAGAGGGAAGGCCAGGGATGTTGCCAAATGTTGCAGTGTAGACAGGCCCCACACCAGGAATTGCCCAGCCCCAAATGCCTTAGTATTCTTTGGTTGAGAAATGCTGGTCTGGGTGCAGTTCCAGTCTAGCAGCTCAGTACTGTGTGGTGGGGAAAGGTTTGTGGTAAGTTCCACCTGGGAAGCCAGCTCTCATAGTTGGGAGTTCACTGTCTAGAGCAGCATGTAAGAGGCAGGAAAGGCCTGGTGATTTCCTTGTGACTACGTTTGCGAACTGGCTAAGTATTACTTGGGGAGATGCCCTGGTATGGCGGCTGAGCCTGGCTGGTCCTGGGACAGGTGGTGACGCTCCGAGAGGAACAGCACCAGCAGCAGATTGCCTTCTCGGAGCTGGAGATGCAGCTGGAGGAGCAGCAGCGGCTGGTGTACTGGCTGGAGGTGGCACTGGAGCGCCAGCGCCTGGAGATGGACCGCCAGCTGACCCTGCAGCAGAAGGAGCATGAGCAGAATGTGCAGCTGCTCCTCCAGCAGGGCCGAGGTGAGGGCTGGGGGGTGCTGCCTGGCACTCTGCCCATAAACCCGGGTGGCCTCAAGCCCAAGGTGCCTTGTCCACAGCCCCTTACTAATTAATTCTCTTTCCACACCAGACCACCTTGGCGAGGGCTTAGCAGACAGCAAGAGGCAATATGAGGCCCGGATTCAAGCTCTCGAGAAGGAACTGGGCCGACACATGTGGATAAACCAGGAGCTGAAGCAGAAGCTCAGTGCAGGAAGTCCGGCCAGCCAGGGCCGAGGTAAATACTAGTACCCAGTTCGAGTGTGCCCCAGTGGGGAGTCAGGGAGGAACACGTTGACCTCCAACTCCTACAAAACCAAAGATGATCTTGAGCTCCTGGTCCTGGGCCCACAGGCCTGTGACCCACCCAGATGCCTCATGTGTGCTTCTGTTGGCTCATTTCAAGTTGCTTGTTCAGGGGCATGGGAAACTGGGTTTGGGGACACCTTTGTCTCCCTCTGTGTCTGACAAAGATGCTGTTCTCTGACAGGTGGAGAGAGGAGAAACCTCTGCCTAGAAACCAGACAAGGCCTTGGGAATGAAGATGGGATCCACCCAGCAGCTCCTGAAGCTCCCTGGCAGTCCTCCCTTCTGGAGGGGGCACCCCGTGCCTGGGATGAGACCCGGGACTTGGTCCATGCCCCACTACCCCTGACATGGAAACGTTCAAGCCTGTGTAGTGAGCAGGGCTCTTCGGAGGAGCTGAGGGCCAGGGAAGCAACTGAACCCCCAGTAGGGCGTGTGCTACCTGTGGGTGAAATGGGCCTCTCCTGGAACTTTGGACCCTTGCCTAAGCCCCGGTGGGAACCCCGAAGAACCAGCCCGTGGATGATCGATGTCAGGAAAAACCCCTTGTAGGCCTTGGTCAGGCCCTGCCTCGGATTCCAGTCCTGCTGAGAGGAGAGGCTGTCTGTTCTGCTTCTTTGAAGGACAGCTCTTACCTCACACTGTAAATCCACCTTTACACTAATTGGAGTCAGCAAATTTGGGCCATAGCCCAAAAGAACTGGACTTTTCTCCACTGTGGTACTGGGGATCGAACCCAGGACCTTGTGCATAACACCTTTAGCATTTTTTTAAATACACACAAACTCCTACTTGCCCTTCCTTTAAGCTGTAGTACCTGACGGCTACCTTTCATTTGTGGGACAAATCTGGAGCTCATCCAAGGCTTGTCGCAAAATGGTCAGTGGTGACAGGGTTAAGGCTTTAATGGTCTTATGCAGATTGGGGAACTAGGAAAGTTATTAGCATTTTTAGAAATTTTTAAAATATCATTTAATAATAAACAGGAATAATCTCATAATGGTTTACATCTTAAATATGTCCTCAAGGACTCCTGAAGCCTGATCCTCAACTAAGGCAGTGCAGCCCCGAGTTGGGGTCTAGTGAAGGTTACTGGAGAGCAACCTTGAAGGGGATATTGGAGTCCTGCCCTCCCCTCTACTTCCTGGTTGCCTTACCACCTATGCACAGGCCCAAGTCAGAGACAGATAGCCATGAACTTTGACCTCTGAGAGCCTGAGCCAACTTGAAGCCTTTTCTTTACTCATCAGTGGTACTGGAATTGACCCAGGCAGGCACTTCGTTTTTAGCTGTTCATGTCAACCACACAAAGTGAACACATCTTTGACAGGAGAAATGGGAGTTTCCACTTGGAATCCAACAATAGGAAGAATGAGCCCTCAGGCGACATCAGGGTTGAACCTTCTGGGTAGACTGAAAAGGCACCAATCAGTCCCCCTGCACATGAGGCTCCTGCCAAGACTCCACAGCGAGTTGGTTTAGTTGATTATAGGTCAACACAGGTGCCAAGCACATACCAGGCTAAGACTCTGCCATGAGGTAGGTGGCTGGCTCTTAGGGCAGACCCTGCAATGGCCATGGTCGCAATCACTCCCAGGCCAAGTAGCCAGGGTGACCTTACTGTTAACCCCGCTTCTTGCTGTGGTCTTTCACATACAAGTCTTAGTTTATGAGGTACCGCTTGTGTCATGGAACTCGAGCCTATGGTAAGCACCTCAAGGGTTATGTCAAGGGTTCTTGTCTCCATTTCAGTGTGGCAGTGGTCCTCTGAATCACCAAGGTCATGAGGCACTGGAATGGGATCCTTGCTTGGTGTCTAGATTTACAGGCCGCTTGAGTCATAGTACCAACTACCATGCAGCCCACCAGATTCCTAACTTTCCCTAAAAGGGCCAGGGCCTGGCCTCAGATGAAGTCCATGAGAGGATTTGGAAGACCATGAGGCATTCCAGGGGTAAGTTGAACAATGACTATGGGAAAAGGCTCAAGGTTCTTAATGTCTTTGTTGTTGGTTTTTGAGACAGGGTCTCCTACAGCCCAGGCCGTCCTTGTACTTGCTGTGTAGTCAGAAACTTCTGGGCTTTCTGTCCTTATTCCCCAAGTGCTGGAACTATAGGCAGGTACCACACCCTGCAAAGTCCCCAACTTCTTTAAGACCACAGGGACCTAGCTGCCATCATTTTTACTTGTAAACTTTCTCAGTCCCATTAAGTTCTGGCCACTCCTATTCTGGGCCATTGCTGGGAATGGTATGTGCCTAGCATTGTTACCACATCCAGAGAAAGCTGCTCTGGAGTACCGCCCAAGGAATGCAAGGGATCTGGCCAGGCTCGCAGTGTTCCTCCTTCTGAGTCCTCCAGCTGTGTTCTACCAGGGCTAGCTAATAAGCTTCTTCCTCGTGTAGGTTCTGAAAGGCCGTTTCCGGGAGAAGGCTTGCCTGAAAGGAGACTCTTCGGTAGTAGAGGGGAACACATCCATATCCTCATCTGGGGAAAAGCAGAGATCAGTGAGGCCTGCTCTAACCACGGAGGGTCTCACGAGAGTGGACTCAGGAGTGTCACCTACATTTGTCATAAGGGATATGTGCGGACAGTGACAAGCCACTGGAAATGCAAAGGACCCAAATGTGTGTCCACACATAAGGCTTTCTTTTAGGTCGGCTTAGAGGGTTTATGTTACTTTGCATGGCTGAAATGGGTTGTGAGAAGAGAGCCACCCAAGTCCCTCACCGCTTATGTTTCTAGCCAGTGTTTTGAGCAGCCGGATCCTGTGCTTTTAAGTAAGGGTCAGCAGATGGGGAAAGCTAGGGCCTGATGGCAGGGCGACAGAACTTGTTAGTGATGAACTAAAGGAAATGTGGACATGAACCCACTGTGAGGAAGTAGCTGGCCCCATCACTGTCACGGCATGTACACCACTCCCATCGTCTGAATTAGTTTGGTAAGATTTTGTAGGGGTTTCTCTTCAGATGCTTCAAGCTCTACCATGAAGCCTCTCTGGGAAGGGCACAGGACACTGCAGGGCCCAAAACATCTTCCCACCAGTCTGCACTTTCAAGAGAACTCTGCAAATCACTCCCAGGAGTGCTCAGCCCTGGTGACCATCTGGGACCTGTAACAGGCAGATTACCTCTGGTGTCCTTGCTGTGAGAGGACGGTGTTCTTCCCTGGAACAGCAGTGGAGACTGGGTCAGGGCCTGCAGACCACTGGCAGAGAGGCAGCTCCGGACCATACAGCTAGAGGGTGGGGTGGAGCCTAAGGAGATGCCACAAGGTAAGTATAGGCCTACAAGACTCCAGGCTACCCACAGCTCCAAACACCTCCTCACCACTCTGCCCAAGAGAAAACACACCGCATGTTGGCTTAAAAAATAAACTCACTGGGCAGTGGTGGCGCACGCCTGTAATCCCAGCACTCGGGAAGCAGAGGCAGGTGGATCTCTGTGAGTTTGAGGCCAGTCTAGTCTACAGAATTAGTCCAGGACAGACTCCACAGCTACAGAGAAACCCTGTCTCAAAAAAAAAAAAAAAAAAAACAAAAAAAAAAAGAAAAAGAAAAATAAACTCACCAGAAACAAACACCTCGTCTTCCCCTACTGAGCAGAGTGATGGTTTATTCCAAGGTGGAGACCACTCTCTACTCTTGCTGCCTTGGGGCTCTTCGCTCAGGGAATCACAGACCTTTTTGACATCGTATTTAGCTTCTTCCTTGGCAGACAAGAGTCTCTTTCTGGAGCCTAATCCAAACTGTCCCCAGGAGGCTTCCTCGGCCTTAGACACGCCATCTTTGGGAGGTGACTGGTCTGGCAATTGACACACACCCTCTAGTTCAAAATCCTCCAAGACAAGAACCTTAGGGAGGCCATGGTCAAGGCCATGCTCCTTTCCCTCAGGCTCAGGCTCAAGCAGTGACAAAGCCCCAGGGAAGTCTGCACTGGCCTCGCCTCTGCCAGCAGGACCAGCACTGCAGTCCACGGCCCTCTTCCTTCGAGGCCAGTCTTTGATAATTTCAGGAGTGGTCTTCCCACTTTGCTTGGGAGACGGTGTCCAAGAAACCCCAACATCTGCCTGAAATGGAGAGGGGGTACTGGGCGGGCAGCGGGAGGGAGTACAAGACTGGCAGATGAAGGTTTGCCCCCCACACTTGCCAGGCGTGTTGTGTGAGGGCCGGAGGCAAGAGGGTGACAAATAGGTGTGCTCAGCTCTACTGGAGGACTTACTGGCCTTGGACATGCCAAGAGCAGTGAGGGCACCCTCCGCTCCCGGAGGGCTGTCCTTTTCTAGGTCCTCAGCTTCCAGAAGAGCTCCAGTGTCTACCTTTTTAATTCGGAGCTTGGGAAGGCCGGAAGCCTGCATCTCCAGCTCAACCTCATAGGTCTGAGGGCTGCCAGTGGCCTCCGGAACCTGCAGGCTCCCCTGCTGAGCAGCAGCCTTGCCCTGTCTTCTGTCTGCCATGCAGGTGTAGGACAGCAGCTCAGGGGAGCCTGACACAGAGGAAGGGACAGGTGGAGGAATCCCAGACCCAGACCCAGAGGGAGGCTCATCAGCAACAGTGGTCTTTGGCCCCTCAACGTCTTCCCCTGGCAAGAAGCCACTTTTCCCCTCATGGCTCTCCAGGCTACAGAGTTGGGGTAGAGGAAGGTGCTCTGTGTCACTTGCGATGAGCAGAGAAGATACCTGCCAGTCATTGCTGAGACCAGTGCCCTGGTAGCCCTGCCCTTCAGAAGACTGGGATTGCTGTCCTCTAGAACCTGTCATAGCCCCTGGGCTGGTAGCTGCTTTAAGCACTGGAGCAGCAGAGGGTCCCGGCTGACACTCTGGGAAGTCTTGAGGACGAGAAGTCTTTCTCCACAGTCTCCCAAGCTTAGATGGCGGAGAAGGGAGTATGGGGTGGGAGGTCATTCTCCGTGGAGTTCTAGGAGGAGTTGAGGGAACAGGGTAAAAGAAAGATGTAGCTGTGCTGGGTGATGTCGGGTGTGCTTTCCAACTTAGTTTTCCAGGAGGAGGGGAGGCTGACAAAGATTTCCTAAGTGGACGCTGGGAAACATCACATCCAGGAGAAGCCAAGTGCTCCTCTGGAGAACAAGGTGGAAAAGAAGTAATGGAGTCTGCTGGTCTCGTTGGGGTTTTGACAGCTCTCTCCTGCAGCTTCTGTGCAGGTTCCTGTGCCCGAGAAGCCCTGGGGAGAGGGAGCGGTTGGTGCTTCTGATGCTCAGGGGTGCCAGCAAGGGCCATACGGGGAGGTGTTCTGAAGGAGTATCTTACAGGGCTTCGGCAATGACTTTGGGAATTAGCAGTCAAGGGAGTTGGGGATGCTAGACAATAAGGGCTTTCTGGACTGGAATTCACACCGTCTGACAAGCATTGAGGTGGTTGGATGTCTGGTCCCCTGGGTGTTCTGGGCAGCTTTGTGAGGAGAGGAGAGGTCTCTTCTGCTGGGGAGGCTTTCTTTTGGGGAGTGACTTTTGATGCCAGTGGAGAGCTATAACCATGTGAGGAGGAGTCTTTTAAGGAGGCCTCAGAAATGGCCTGCTCAGCCAGAGTTATTTCTGTAGGGGAGTTTTGTAGTCTTTCTGGAGTGTGAAGTAAGGTCTGTGCTGTACGAGGGAACCTTCTTGGTGTTGTTTTAGGAAAGCCTGGAGATTTCTGGTCACTCTTTTTGGGAGTCTGAAAAGAAAAAAATATTTATTTCAGAGCTTGAATATTATAATCTGTATTCTCTAAAGATTGTCTTAGTAATCTCTAAGACCATTAGAAAACCAAACAGGAGAAAAGAATGATCTTAAATTGGAAATTAGAAATAGTGACCTGTTTCTCTCTCCCAAACATTACTCAGATTTTACTGGTGCACTTTTCCTAGGATCCAGTAGGTGGTAGGGGCAGCAGAATAGACAAATACATAGGCATAGCAACACTGACGTCTCAGCAAGGCCACTCCCAAACCAAAAATTTCCTTCCTTTTTGTTAACAAAAACAAAAACTCTACAAGGTGAGGCAGTCAAATACCCATCTTTCTATAACATGACTGGACTGTCTCAAGGGAAGCCCAGGCTACTAGTTTCCATGTTCAGTGAGTTGGCAGGGGCATGCAGAAAGCACAGAGGAGGCTGTGTAGCCCAGCTGAGGGACGAGGAAAAATGACTTATGAAGCAGGTATTCAAGAATGGACGCCTTAGCCAACAGGATGGCTCAGTAGGTAAAGATGCTTTACATATAAGCCTGTCAACCTAAGTTTGATCCCTGGATCCCTCATAAAGGTAGGAACAAAGAACCAATTCCACAGAGCTACCTTTGACCTTCATACATGTGCTATGACATATGCACACCACTTTACACACACACAGAAATAAGTAAGTACTAATAGAAAAAAAGAACGGGGGTTGGGGATTTAGCTCAGTGGTAGAGCGCTTGCCTAGCAAGCCCAAGGCCCTGGGTTCGATCCTCAGCTCAAAAAAAAAAAAAGAAGAAAAAAGAATGGGTATCTGCAAGGGAAGGCAGAGACTGGAAAAGTGGGGCAGAGGGGACTTTATTTACAGAAAACAATGCAAACAAAAGCAGAAATATGAGAAAACCAGTAGCTTTTTAGGTAGGCTGAGTAGCAACAACACCAAGTGGGAACGGCTCAGGCCAGCCCATGGTGGACCCATGAGAACACGGGAGATTGCCCTGGGGAGACTGGCCATGCTCATGTAGCTCTGTGGCATCCTCTAACAATGAAGCAGTTTCAGTGATTTTCAAACAAAATGATGATTTCTGAATGCAAAGGCTCTGCTTTAGGAAAACTTAGGGAATGTTGCTTTAGCAAGGCCAGATGGCAGATCTATCTTCCAGAAAGACCAGTTTGATCCGAATGGAGGCTGGCTAATAAAATATTCCAGGTGGAACTGAAGAGGGCAGGGAATATGGGGGTGGAAGAGAGGTGGGTGAGCATAAATGTCTGCACTAAGACAGGCAGGACTTGGCTCAGTGGCTTCGTCCTGAGACACATTAAGAGTAACTGTTGGGTTTTGAACAGTGACAGGCAGTCAAATGGGACTGGATGGGAAAAGGTAGAACCTAGAAAAGCCTCTGAAGTGATCATACCATGGTAGGCACAGCCAAAGAGGAAGTCAACAGCACCTCTATCCCCTCGCCGCAGTGACCTCAGCCAAACCTGCTGCTTTAACCCCTACGTCCCAGAGACCGTTCATGCAGCTTAACCCAGCCACCAAGACTTTTCTGTTTGAGACAGGGTTTCTTTACATAGCCCTGGTTGTCCTGGAACTCACTCATACCTTTTATTTTCTATAGAGCCCCAGTTTTCTTTTTTCTACTGGACACCTACTTCTTTCAGCAATGTCTTGATATTCCCCAAGACAGTCCCATCTTAAACATTAGAGAATTTCTACCTGGTAAGCTGCAGCTATCTCAGGATCCAACGTGCTTCTTGAGGACTTCCTAACTCCAGCTGAGCCCTTCTTGGAGGAGCCAGTTACCTCAGATAGCGCCCCAAAAAAAAGTGTCTTAGGAGACCGAATGCTTTGGACTGGAAAATTTTCTCTTTGGTCTGCAAGTAAAAAAACAACATTTAATTCTTCCTTCCAATAATTTTTTGGGGGGTGTGGGTGGGGGGTCGATCCAAGGTCTCTCTATGTAGCACTCACTGACCTAGAACTCGCTCTGTAGACCAGGCTGGCCTCAACTTGCAGAGCTCCACCTGCCTCTGCCTCCCAGTGCTGGGATTAAAGGCGTGCCCTGCCATGTCCAGTGCTTCCAACATTATTAACCAAGAAAGACAACGTAATAGAGCAGTCGGGGTGCAAAGTCCCAACTGACAGCGTGCATAACTGCAATGACTGCTGCCTTCCTGGATTAAAAAAAAAGACTTTACTTATTTTTATTTTATTGTGTGCATAGGGGTTTTTCCTGTATAAGTGTGCACCAGGTGCATGCAGTGCCTAAGGCAGCCAGAGAGGGCACTGGATCCTTTGGAACTAGAGTTACAGACAGTTGTTAGCCACACGTGGATACCGGGAACCCCTGTCCTCTGTAAGAGCAGCATACTGTAAGAGTGTTCTTAACCACTAAGCTATTTCTCTAGGCCCTGTCTTCTTGGATTTTTTTTTTTTTCACCTTTTTTTTTTTTTTAGATTTGTTTATTTATTATGTATACAGCAGCATGTATGACCGCAGGCCAGAAGAGGGCACCAGATCTCATTATAGATGGTTGTGAGCCACCATATGGTTGCTGGGAATTGAACTCAGGACCTCTAGAAGAACAGTCGGTGCTCTTAACCTCTGAGCCATCTCTCCAGCCTGTCTTCCAGGATTTTAACCTTATTTTAGGAAATGGAAGCAACTGAAATAACTTATCTTAAGTATAAATGTATTATAAAACTTATCTATTAGCCAAGATAAAAATGGTTAACACAATGAACAGACAAACTGATACTGCCTGCCCTCTACCTGGGCAACTGTGTGTAGGAGTGAATGAGTTACCTAAACAGCAGTGTGGATGGCCAGCTGTAGGAATCCAAGGGAGGAATGGTTACAGGCCAAGGACTGTTGTCTAGCCATCGCCTTAATTATTTCTCAAACATTGAGAAAATGTCAAATTGTATGCTTCCTTTCCCAAAAACATTCACTTGACAGATATGCCCACATTACCTGATTTCTGCTGGAATGAGTGGATTCTTTGCACACTTCGAGACTTTGGCTGAGACACAGAATAGAAGGAACCAGAATCTGTTCTGCTAAACGACAACTGTTTGATCCGAGGACTTCGTCTCAAACCTATTTCTGCAAAACCAGAAGCGGAGCTGGTAAACAGGAGGGTTTCAGACTTAGCATCTCCCATAGTCTGCACAGGCACCATTCTGTGACACCATCTGAAATGTCTCTGAAAAATGTACAGGAGACTGACACACAGCCCCACCAAGGTAGGAGAAAACACTGACCCATGAGCTTATTCCTTTACAAGTCTCATAAATTGTCACCTCTAAGCATGACAGAAAGAACAAAAAGTATAAAACAAAACCAAAAACTAGGTTTGTTTGTTTTTTGAGACCAAGTCTCTCTATTATGTTCCTCCGCTTACCCTGGAACTCTCTCTGTAGACCAGGTTGACCTTGCACTCACAGAAATCCAGCTGCCTCTGTCTACAGAGCGGTGGAGCTGGGATTAAAGGCTTGCACCACCATGCCCAGCTTAACTAGGTTTTCTATATGTACAAAACATATATTTTTGTCTAGGAAGAATACACACTAAAATATGTTAAAAGTATTTCTGAGTGCTGGAATTATTAAGCCATTTTTCTGTCACAAACATGAGTTACTTAAACAATTTAAGAAAATAGTCTTTGAGCCTGGGAGCGGTGGCCCACACCTTTATCCCAGCACTTGAGAGGCAGAAGAGGCATGTGAGTTTGAGGCCAGCCTGGTCTACAAAGCAAGTTCCAGGACAGCCAGGGCTGCTATACAGAGAAACCCTGTGTAACAAAAAAATAAAAACAAAACAAACAAACAAACAAAAAACCCCAAATGCCCTTATTAAGGCACACTTTAAATATATCACAGCACTTTGTGTAACATGGAAGTTGAATCCTCACACCAAGCCTACTTCTATTATGTAAAAGTATTTCTTCCCCAGAAACTGAATACATTTTCTGCAAAGCAACATTCACGTATGTGTATGCTGGATCCAGAGCCACCCCAATTTCTGGAAACTGAGGATACACTGAGTGAAAACTACAGGAAAGCTTTTGTAGAAGCTGGACAGAATGCAAAAGGAGCAGCTAGCATGCTCACCATCCTGCTTTTCAGGAGATTCTTCAACCACATGAATGTCAGGACCAGGATCAGAAGACCTGGAAGAGCAACAGCGCAGTCAATAGCATTCATGATTTACCCAGTGAAGACAGAGCGGGCAAGCTGCCCAGTAAGGGGCTGTGCCAAGCCCAGCAACCTGCATTCTGTCCCCAGGACCACACGGTGGAAGGACAGACCAACTCTACAAAACAACTCTCCTCAACCTCCACACGCACTCTGTCATGCAAGTACACACACACACACACACACACACACACACACACACACACACAATTAAAGTAGAATGCAACAACAAAAACATATTAAAGACAGAGAAAACACTCAACAAAGTTACAAAGTCTTGGGGTTTAATAATATTAGCATTGGTAAGCACTCTCATTCACAATTATTATCCCTGTGAGATGAGGATTGAAGCATGAATCTTGCATAAGCTAATATACACCAACATCAGCTATTCTCTCTATATAACATATATAATTATTATGGAGAATGAAATGGCTAGAATCTTTTAAGATATTTTTAAAAAAGTATGTGTCTGTCTGTCTGTCTGTATGCTTATGCATGTGTGCGGTGCCCGCGGAGACCGGAGTTGTTGGATTCCCTGGAGCTGGAGTTACAGATTGTTGCTGGGAACTGGGAATTGAAGTTAGGTCCTCTGTAAGAGACTATGTACTCTTTTTTTGTTTTGTTTTTTGTTTTTTGTTTTTTTTTTTGTATGTGGAGCTGAGGATCGAACCCAGGGCCTCTACCACTGAGCTAAATCCCCAACCCCGAGACTATGTACTCTTAACCACTGAGCCATCTCTCCAGCCCCTAGGCTGCTTTTACTGTATTTTGACAATGTCAAAATTAGCTTTAAAATAGAAGAGTTTTTATTCCATCAACGTATTAAAAAGTACAGCTAAACACTGTGCAGTCACAGTAGAGTGGGCATGGTTGTGAAGAGCTTTAGTGCCTGTCAGCTTGTCGAGGACATCACTCTCCCTTCTCACAACCACCCTGCAACTTCCACAAGTGTGAGAGTCTGTACAATGTCCAGGCAGAGTTGTGACAATATGTAGTAGATGCATTTCCCCCTGTTCTTAATGAGATGTGGAGAGGAAGACAGTCAACTGGGGACCAGAAAAAGGAGGGGCAGTGAGCTCCCTGGGTTTTATTTCTGCTGCTCATATCTCAGATCAGATTGGGTACTGGAGAAGCTGACAACAGATAACAAAAGGCTGAGACAAAATTTATTCCTGAGAGAGAGCTCGCTGGCAGTAATTATCCTAGTCCAACTAGTGACTACAGAGAAAAACAAGCCACAGCTGTACCTCTATCAGCACAGGCAAACTTGGATCTCCAGCCTTACCTGACAGGAAAAAGGACCCACCTTTCCCCATGTCAATAGGTGAATGCAGGAGATCCATTTAATGGGATACTACTTAGTAATTAAAAGGGATGAACTGATACAAGCAATGTGTATAAATCTCAAAATAGTTATACGCAGCAAAAGAGGCCAGAGTGGAATTGTGTAGATTGTTCTACTGTCAGCAAAATATAAGCAACAGGGTTAAGAATTAGCCAACAAAGTCAAGAGAAAGCAAAGAGCTGCCCATGAGATGGTGCTGAAGGTGGCCTGGGTGTATGTAGGGGTCTGGACTGGGCTGTCACTCACCTGCCCTTGATTTGTCTGTGGAGCAGTCGCCTAGAGATTTGCTTATGGACTGGGGTCTCAGCCACACTCTTAGTCAGTAGTTTGTGATAACCTAAGATGCAAAAACAGTGTCAGCTATAAATCTCACTTAACCCTCTCAGGCAGCAGCAATTGAAAGGGAGCAGTCTGAACTTACATGTGGCTTATTACCTAGCTAGAGAGGATGCTAAACTCTGAGCTAGATTCTATGCTTTCAGGGCTCAACAGAATAGAGCAGTGCATTAGCACTGATTAAATGTGACACAACGCAAAGCTACACAGAGAAACCCTGTCTTGAAAAACCAAAAAAAAAAAAAAAAAAAAAAAAAAAAAAAAAAAAAAAAAAAAAAAAAAAAAAAGACACAAGTTGGCCTGATATAAACCTTTGGCCCCAGCACTCAGGAGCCAGAGGCCGGTGGATCTCTGTGAGTTTGAGGCCAGCCTGGTCTGCATAGCAAGGTCCAGGCTGGCTGAAGATACACAGTGAGACTCTATTTCAAAAAAAGAGGAAAAAAAAGACACAAGCCAGTGTAGAATACAAATCCTGTGGGATAGCTGCAGACATTGGGTCAGTTACAGCCCTCTCAAACAGCAGTGGCTTCTTCCACAGCATCTGTCAATAGATTGATGGATTTTTATTTGTTAAATTTTAAGTACTTAGCCAGGCGGTGGTGGCGCATGCCTTTAATCCCAGCACTCGGGAGGCAGAGGCAGGCGAATCTCTGTGAGTTTGAGGCCAGCCTGGTCTACAGAGTGAGTTCCAGGAAAGACACAAAGCTATACAGAGAAACCCTGTCTCGTAAAACCAAAAAAAAAAAAAAAAAGTAAGTGCTTGTGTGTGTGTGTGAGAGCAGTGGAGCTGGGGTTAAAGGTGGAAGTAAGCCACTCAACACAGATGTAGGTCCTCTAGAAAAGCAGGAAGTGCTTGCTATAAACCACTGAGTCATCTCTCTAGCCCTCTATAGTAGATTAAAGGGAAAGGTACAGCTTTTTCCAATCCTTTTTCAATCCAGACATTTATGAAAATCTTTGGTAAATCATTGCCTGAACACAAAGATAAAAGACAGAAACTTCAGTTTTACACGTAACAAGAAATGTTTTACATTATAATTTGTCAAATAGCTAGTTCATAACAACAAAAATTAAAAGGTGTACAAAGAAACAGTAAAGGTCCAATCAGGAAAAAAGAACTTGGCAGAAACCTCCCTGAAGTAGCCTAGACCCTGGAGTCTTCAATGCACTCAATGAGATTATGAACCCACAGGATACAAAAATTAAGGAAACCAGGAAATAATACATAAGTAACATAAAATTATCACCAAGCAATAGAGAGTATGGAAAGGAATTCTGGAGCTAAAAATATAGCCAAAAATGGGGATAGAGCTCAACTGGAAGAATTTCTACCTGTTACATAGGAGGCCCTGGATTCAATCAATACCACTGGACCAAACCAGGTATAGTGGCACAGGACTCTAATTCCAGCGCTCAAGAGGTAGAAACAGGAGCAACAGAACTGATACAAAGGGAGAATTAAAAACAGAAGGGAGAGGGCTTTGATTTGGAATGAGGGAAGGAGAGAGATCAATACAGGAGAGAGAGGAGAAGGAGGGTAAATAACATTAAGGATGATTGAAAAAGCCATAGAAATCATAGTATTTTATATTTTATCTTTACTTAAAACTATATATAAAATATTAGTGTACGTGCATATGTATGAAGTTGTGCCACTTAGATAATTTGGACAGAGGACTTAGAACTGACCCAAAGCCCCCTCTCTGAGGATTCGCTTTTCAATCACACTGCAAGTTGCTATGAAAGCTACTAAAGGAGGGAGGTAATCCATGGTCCTGTCCAGCCGTGAAGCTATGGTCGGGAACAGTGAACAGCCTGGCTGGGTTGTGGTGGCGCACGCTTTTAATCCCAGCATGTGGGAAGCAGAGTCAAGTGGATCTCTGTGAGTTCGAGGCCACCCTGGGCTATGGAGTAAGTTCTAGGAAAGGTGCCAAAGGTACACAGAGAAACCCTGTCTTGAAAAACCAAAAAAAAAAACCAAAAAAACAAAAAAACAAAAACAGTGACCAGCCTAGCAAAATATCCCTAAGGGTGCAATAGCAGCACCTATCTTGGCAGTAACCCACAGCTATGTAATTAGACTTCAGTCCCAGTCAACAAGAGGGAACTCATGCTTGGTAATAGAAACCTAGCCAATTATCTGGGGCTAGTGTGGTCATGGGCCTTAGAGGAGAGTCTACTACTTCACAAACCAGTATAAGTCCTATCTGCATTCTAAGCATCTATCCTGACACCCACAGCTAAGTACAGCACTCATCTCTTCAAAGAGGCATTTCTTCGCAGCTAATGAAGACCGATACAAAAAGCCACAGCTGGCCAAAATGCTGAGAGCAACTGATTGTGGGGCACTCTGCCCAAATTAGTGTATCTGCAACACAAATCCCACACCTAAGGCCTGGGGAATGTCACTGAAGAGGGGGCAGGAAGGTAAGTAAGAGCCCTGGGACCAGAAAATCTGCTGAAAATGCTAGAGAAGCCACACATGTTATACTTCAACAACATGTGTGACTAAATGAAACCTGAACAGTGGCATCAACAGACACCCTAAATAATCTCACAGGCTTTGTCTAGGCCTAGACAAAGAACTACGGGCAACTGACAACTGCCGAGAGAGGGGGAACCAAGTCTCCCTCAAGGAGTTGCCCTGGAGTTGATTATCTAACACCAAGTGTTCGGCCCTAAACTCATATATAAACAAACGACACCAAAGGGACCCAGCGAGCTGTATTTAAATATTTATGTGAATATATATTTACACATCCATCCATACTTACATATATGTGTGTAACAATAATTAAAAACGAGACATGAATCTGAAAGGGAGTGAGGGGGGAACATGGGAGGAGCTGGAGAGAAGGAAGAAAGGAGGAAAATGCTGTAATTTTATTTTAATTTAAAAATTTCCAAAAGATAAAAATAACTTGGGCAGTGGTGGCGTACGCCTTTAATCCTAGCACTCGGGAGGCAGAGCCAGGAGGATCTTTGTGAGTTCGAGGCCAGCCTGGGCTACAGAGTGAGTTCCAGGAAAGGTGCAAAGCTACACAGAGAAACCCTGTCTCGAAAAACCAAAAAAACAAAAACAAAAAAGCAAAAAACACAAACGTTGGATTAAAAAAGAGAGAAAGCTGGGCAGTGGTGGTGCACGCCTGTAATCCCAGCACTCGGGAGGCAGAGGCAAGTGGATCTCTGTGAGTTCGAGGCCAGCCTGGTCTACACAGCTAGTCCAGGACAGGCTTCAAAGCTACAGAGAAACCCTGTCTCGAAAAACCAAAATAAATATGTAAATAGATAAATGAATGAATGAATGAATGAATGAATAAATAAATAAATAAATAAATAAATAAATAAATAAGAGAGAAGAAAGAAAAAATCAAAGTCATCATCAGCTATATAGCAAGCCTGAGGCCAGCCTAGGTTAAACGAGGCTGACTCACACCACCATCACAGACACCACAGGAAACTGTAAGGGTTCAACCACATGTCTTAGCAGGCAGAATAATCAGTGACTGAAAAAGAAGGCATCCAAAATCAAACAGCCTGACCAGAAAAAAGAAAAAAACAAAAACTAAGAAAGCCTGAGGCACCCGTGTACACTGTACCATCATGGATATCACCATATGCATCATGTGATTTCTAGACGGTGAAAACACAAAGGGGCAGAAAACTTTTCTGAAGAAAAATTTGTTAAAAACGTCCTCAATCAGATGAAAGACACGAACCTAACCACTCAAGTTTAATGGACTCCAAGGATGAACCCACAGCGATCCATATGAGACATCTTATCGCCCACACCCTACAGAACAAAACCAACAACCAAAACTTTTTAAAACAGAAAAAGAAAAAACAAGAAACTAAAACCAAAGTAAGTGAAAGAACATGAGGCTAGAAAGTCAATGAAGCAAAGTCCAAGTGTCTTCAAAAGATCAGTAAAACTAGCAAACCTTTAGCTAAAGTCATCAGATTACTGATTTGGGAACAAAAGGGGAACAATGCCACCACAAATTTGTTACAAGCTCTTTCTGAGGTTACCTTGAAATGTGCTGCTTTTGGTCTTCTTGAAGTTGTCCTGTCTGTGGTGTTGACCGTCCAAGGCTGACACAGAATGGCTTCGAGGGAGTCCCCGCTTTAGCCCCCTCTTTGAAGGAGAAAGCATCTCCTGGTTGAAGAGATTTCTTCGGACTTTCGTCACTTCTAAAAGCATTGAGGGAAAGGGAGACAGGAGATAAAAAGCATTATGTTGGTCAACTAACTGAGGACGCCAGATCTAAACAGAGCTGCTAAAGGAAGCCACTCTGTACCCTTATGTATTAAAATGGTTCCCCTGGATAGCATGCTTCTGGGGGAACCTCAAACTACTGACCTTACAGGTTCCAAAAGTTTTATACAGAATTTTGAATGAGGTAGAGGCCCAGTTCCCTTCTTTGCTCATGGACATACAGTTATCTTAGCATCATTTGTTCAAGGTAATCCATTCCTCAGTGTACTGTCCAGAATTATCAATTGAGATAATACATGCTAGAGTGTTTATTTTTTAATTGCTGGGTAGAATTCAGCAGTGAAGCCATCATCTAATCTCCAACATTTCTTTGTGGGAAGTATTTAATAATGAATTTAGTATTTTTACTTATAGTAAATGTTTCTATTTGTTAGCACTAGGGAATAGAGGCAGACAGATCTCTGTGGCTCCAGGGACAGGCTGGTCTACATATCAAGTGCCAGGCAGCCAGAACTATATAGTGAGTCTGTCTTAGAACAAAAACACAAACAAAAAAATATATTATTAACTTGAGAAATAGTCTTCCACAGGTATGAGCCCCCTGATTAGTTATCTAATACCAGGTGGTCAGTCCTGAAATCATATACATTGAGCAACTCTAAACAGATGGAGCAGTTTGTGTGTTCATATGTTTAGGTTTGTGCTGCACATACATAGATGGAACAATAACAAAGAAAAGAGACCATGACTTCAAAAGGGATGGCAGAGCTCATGGGCAGGACTAGAGAGTGGAAAGGAAGGAGAAAAATGATATAATTACATTTTAAGTGTAAAAAAGAAAGAAAAAAATTAACTTAAGATCCAAGCAGGACCACGGAGTGCACTCTGACCAACATGTTTAAACTCCTTTTGTCTAAAACAGCCCCACTGCCTGCCTCTGCCTCTCTCTCTCTCTCTCTCTCTCTCTCTCTCTCTCTCTCTCTCCCTTTTCTTTCTTTCTTTTTTTTTTTTTTTTAGTTTTCAAGACAGGGTTTCTGTGTCGCTTTGCCTTTCCTGGAACTCCAAAGAGACCAGGCTGGCCTCGAACTCAGAGATACACCTGCCTCTGCCTCCCAAGTGCTGGGATTAAAGGTGTGCACCACCACCGCCCAGCACCTTTTCTTTTTTCTAATTTTGGATAATGACATTTCAAAATATTTTAGGTCAGTAATTTGTATGATGCAGTATTTTAATTTAAGACTATATGAATTATCTTATTCCTCCAAAACAAGGAATTTGGATTTTTTTTTAAACCAGTGTTGATAAGGAGCTGTAACTTACATTAAATACATCCAATCAAAATAAATGTGTCAATCCAGTGAATAGGTGTTGAAAAACCCACACACACCTTGAACTGTGTCTTTCCTTGGGAGAGCTGGCTGTGCAGGAGCAAGGTGAGAGCTCTCCTGGAAATGAGAAATGAGGAAGGTCAACACAGGCATTCATTCAAGATAAAAAGTAGGAGCTCTACCTGAAACTCTCTGACCTTGCAATTCAGAGAGATCCACAGCAGTAATAGTAAAATGCGCTAATGTACATGTTCCACGACATCCTCGCTACAGAGTGGTAATCCAAAACAAAAAGCATTGTGAACGCACATAAAGAGTGAAACAGTGAAGTCACACACCCAGCCAATGAGCAACTGAAAGCACATAGGAGACTAGCATATACCACCAGAGATCTGCGATGGGGAGGGCTTTTAATTTCAGCATATAAGTACGGCAGCTTGAATCGCTGGGTCTTTGAAAACAAGAGTCTCTGCAGCTCAGGCTAGTTACATAACAAGAGTCATGCTTCAGCCTCCCACACCAGCTTTACAGGGATGTGCACGTGCAGCTAGGATGAAATTATGTTTTTTTCATTAGTAATTTATTTTATGTGCATTGGTGTGAAGGTGTCAGATCCCCTGGAACTGGAGTTACAGACAGTTGTGAGCTGCCATGTGGGTGCTGGGAATTGAACCCGGGTCCTCTGGAAGACCAGCCAGTGCTTTTAACCGCTGAGCCATCTCTCCAGCCCCTGGATGAAATTATTTTGATGGTTCATGTATATGTGGGTAACAAACATAAACTGCTGATAACTGTTTTAGGTATATAACAGAAAAGGGTCTAGGGTTATAAACAATAGACTATAACTGATATTACAGTTTTTGGAGAATGGATAGAGAAGAGATACATTTTAATGATGACCATGTATACCTTCTGTAACCTAAAAAGGGGAAAGCCATACAGATTAGGACACTGGACTCTTATAACACCTCTGCATCAAACTGCTATTGGCTTGTTACTCTAGTAAAGGAGTCAAGACTCTAAATTCCAGATGCATCTAAAAAAGGGAATCCTTTCTCAAGATTTTTCTATGTGTTATTTCTTTCTTTTTAAATACTTCACTTTGTGTGTATGAGAGTTTTGTCTGCATATTTGTATGTGTACTATGTACATGCCACAGAGGTGAGAAGAGGGCACTGATCCTCTGGAACTGGAACAATGGCGCTCTGAGCCACCACACGGGAGCTGGGAATTGAATCTGGGTCCTGCACAAGGGCAGCCAGCGCTCTTAACCACAAAGCCATCTCTCTATCCTCTATTTGCCATTTCAGCCATGCCATTTCTCATAATAGCTAAAGAATAAAATACCACATAGGACATAACTTTTTTTTTCTTGATGGCATTGGGGAATTGAACCCAGAGCCCTGAAATATGGTAGGCCAGGACTCTTAAACTCAGCTATACTCCTAACCATGTTTTTATATTTTATTTTGAGTCAGGCTCTCAATAAGTTACTCAGGTTAGTTTTGTGAACTCATTCTGAAGGCTCTGAACATGCATTCCACCTGCCTTAGTCTTCAAAGTGCTGGGATTACAGGCCTGCACCATCAGAGAAAAACTTAATAAATGGTCTCAGTAATATAACCAGTATCTTTTTGGAAAGGCTAAATATAATAGTTAATAGTTATATTGGTTGGTAATATCTTCTATAATGATCTAAATTACAACTACGAAAATATGTTCAACATTAAGAATCCCTATTGAGCAAACTAAAATATACAAACAAAATGTGGATCAGCTCTTGTGCAGAGAACAAACGGGCTGGAGAGATTGCTCAGTGGTTAAGAGCACTGACTGTTCCTCCAGAGGACCTGGGTTAGATTCCCAGCATCCAGCAACTTACAACTGTCTGTTACTCCAGCCCCAGCAGACCTGATGTCCTCTTCTAGCCTCCCTAGTCACCAGGCAGAAATGTGCAGACAGACATGCAGCAAAATACTCATACACATAAAATAAATAATTTAATTACTTCTAGAAAACAAAGCTTGTGTGTTTATATATTACCCATGGTCACTTTCCTAACAGAAATGTGCCAAAAAGACAGACACTAGACGGCTTACTAAGGCTTAAATATTTATTATCATGACTTTTACTTTTTCTGTATCAACACATTATTAACTTTTTAATCAACTCTTTGTTAGTTAACCTTGTTTATCATCCCTGTTCTTCCAATTACAAAGGAAAACTGAGGCTGGAGTTTTGGCTCAGTGGTTAAGAGCAGCAGCTGCTCTTCCAGAGGACTCAGGTTTGGTTCCCAGAACTCACAGTGCCGTTCACAACTGTCTGCATTCTGGATCAGGGTATCTGATGTCCTATGCTGGCCTCTGTGGGCACTAGGCATTCACATGGTACATTTACATACACACAGGCAAAATATTTACATAAATAAAATAAAATAAATCCTTAAAACAGAAAAATGAGGGAAAAAAGGGAAAACTAAGATTGTATGAAGGAGGTATTAGGGCGAGGTCAAAAACTTTTTCCCCAGGCTTTCTAATCTTTAGGAATTAATATATACAAAGGAATGAATATTCACTAGTGTGACTTATATACATAATTAACGTATGCTACACTTTATTACAAATTCACTGCTTCCTAGCTTAACTACATTGGCCTTTCCAAAAACTCACATTTCTTATATAGAAAGTTAACATCTGATGCTTCAGCTCAACAGCTATCCCTCTATGTACTTTACTCAACTAGTCCCTGTTCTGTTTCTGATTTTTTACTTCTATTTCTTTATTCCTTTGGTTATAGTTTAATACATGTTCACAGAAATAGTCAATATAGTTGATTATCTCTAAATTCAAAAGTCCAAAATCTGAACTGTGCTAAAATGCTAGGATTTTTCTTTCCAAAAGATTTGTTTACATATATGAGTGTTTTGTCTGCACACCAGAGGAGAGCAGCAGACCCTACAGCTACAATGGGTTGTGAGCCACAATGAGGGTGCTGGGAATTGAACTCAGGACCTTTGAAAGAGCAGCAGTACTCTTAACCATTAAGCCATCTCTCTAACTCCTGGAGATTTAAAAAAAAAAAAGTTTTGATTGTAAATACTCCAAAGTCCAACCACTGAAGTATCATTTCAGATAAGGACCCTCCAAAGCTGACTTCCTACCTGGAAAAATACTGCCTTTCCTCTTCACCATCAACCCCAGCCACAGAGGAACCGTTAGCTCTTGTCAATGGCGATTACTCACATTTCTCGTACTTCTCTTGGACACTTTGGGAACTTCAATCTGTCGAAGAGTCTGTGAAATCTCTGCAATGCTTTTGTGTCTTATTAGTGCATTTTTCCTTTTAAAAATAGAAAACATACCAAGTAAAGGAAATATGTAGTGAGGCTTGCAAGAAACAAGCATCTAAAATACATTGTTTAAATAAGTGCTAGTTAACTTGAGGTTGGCCTGTATTTATAAAAAGTCCAGAATTACGAAAAATAACTACTACAGATTTGGCTAGTTAATGACAGTGACAGGCACAAGGGAAGTGTCACAAATAAGCTGAGACCCTGATCTCACTTCACAAGAGGTTCCTAGTTCTTAGACATCCCCATAGACAGTAAACAAGGACTTTGTAAACCAAAACAAATACCACACATTCCCTGAGTGACAAATCTAAAGTGTCAGATGGTACTCCTGAGAGTTTATGGCTATGATTCAGAATCAAGGGCAACTACCAAC
Source organism: Onychomys torridus (assembly GCF_903995425.1). Lineage (NCBI taxonomy): Eukaryota > Metazoa > Chordata > Mammalia > Rodentia > Cricetidae > Onychomys > Onychomys torridus. Next base: position 59,773,114 of record NC_050443.1, on the reverse strand, counting down.
TCAGTACATTAGCTGGGCAAAACAAGACTGTCTTCAAACTTGCCCCTTCTTTGAACTTAACGACAGTCCAGGGAACTGCTCCAGTACCTTCTCTTCTTGGCTGATCTGGTCCGCAGCTCCTCCAGCTGCTCAGACTCAGTGATGCCTGACACTGATCTGTGAGCACTTGATGAGGGAGGTGGTGACTTGCTCTCTTGAGTCATAGAATCATCACTAAAAAATTCTGTAGGAAGGACTGCAGCCAGCTTCTGAGGAATCTTTAACCCTAGGCTGTGGTAAAGTTGTCCAACTGTCCCTGGGATGGAGTCAAAATACCTGTGGAGTACAATGATTAGATATGGAACAGAGTTACCATCTCATCCTCTCTATCCTTCCACCCAGCCTAACAAAATGCCCTTGGAATCTTATAATTCTAAGACTGCACCATGTGTAGTCCTTGGTAAAACAATTTTAAACCACGCCGGTAGTCTTTAAACTTACAATCTCAAAATCTCCTCCAGAAACTCTGACAGGTACGCCGAGTCCTTAGTGAGACATACCATGCGCAGCAAATCTGTCACCTAAAAGAGGTCACAGAAAATCACCATAGTCTGTGGCGGGAAGCCAAGCAGGAGTGCATGCTCTCAGGGTGGCAGCCATGGACTCACCTCCTCCACTACTTGCTCCAGCTCATCTGTACTCTCCAGTACTGAGGGGCACTGCTGGCACATCTCCAGACGAAGAAACACCTGAAGCTGGCACCTTGAGGAACAAATGCTCTGTCACATCTCCTTCAACTGTCACTTACTGAGAACTCTTTCTCTGAGCAAAGATCTATTTCTATAAGAAACAATGACCAAGAGCTGGGAAGGCAGCTCAGTGCTGAAGCACATGCCCAGCATATACAGAGCCCTGGATTCAACCTCCAGGACTAAAAAAGCAGTGCATGGGCAGGGAAACCTGAGGTGTAGCTTGGATGGTGAAGTGCTTGCCTGGCATGCCTGAGGCCTTGCACCTGATTCACTCCATACACTGGGCGTGATGAGGTACACCTGCAACCTCAATATTTGTGAGGTGGAAGTGGGAGAAGTTCAAGGTCAGCCTCAGTTACAAAGCAAGTTTAAGGCCAGACTCTAAGAAAAAAAGGAAGGAAGGGAGGGAGGCAGGATGGAGGGAAACGAGTCTAATAAGAATCCAGTGCTTTCTCTGAATACTGGTATACTTGTTAGGTGATCAGATGACTCGAACTGCCCCTCAGAACATCATAAGGTCACTAACAGAGCATGCTCAAGCAGTTGATAACTTTAACCCGAGCTCTGTTTTTGAGTAGTAAGAATGAAACAAAGTGGTTTCTTACTCTCTGACTTTGTCTTCTTTATCCAGCTTCCCCCCTTGATTCTGTCGGAGAGTTTTGCTGGTTTTTAAGAGGTTATTGTTCATATGATTCAGGCAAGTCACCTGCAAATACAAATTATTATGTAGGAGAAAACTGTTACTTATTTCTAATGCCTTACAGACTTCCCTCTTCTTTCATTTGAATGAAAACCACTGAAATGAACGCTTTCCTTTGATGTCTTAAAGAGAACAAGGGTTTAAAAATTTTAAAAAAATTAAAAAAAAAAACTTTGTGTAACCAAGTAGACATAGCAAACCTTTAGATTTCAACTGCTAAAGGAAGGTTCTTTGGGCTGTAGAGATAGCTCAACAGTTAGGATTAAGAGCACAAATTGCTCTTGCAGAGGATTCTTAGTACTTATGCTGGACTGCTCACAACTACCTGCAGCTCCAGCTCTAGAGGATCTGACACCTTTTTCTGGACTCTGAACACACCTGCACTTACACACACACACACACACACACACACACACACAAGCTCTTTTTTTGAAAGGTTTTCTCTATGTAGTCCTGGTTGTCCTAGAACTTATCATGTAGACCAGGCTGGCCTTGAACTCACTGAGATCCCCCGACCTCTCAAGTGCAGGAATTAAAGGAGTGTGCCACCACACCCATCTATATACTCTTAGTTTAAAAAAAGAAGGTTCTACAAAGCAGTGGTACCATAAACAGCTCTTGTATGCTATGGAGAAAGAGTCCGCTTTGGCCATTAAACATGAATAAAGGCAATGAGATATTCTAAAACAGTGCTTTGCAACACTGCTAAAGTTATGTTTTAAAAACAAAAAAACAAAAAACTATTAGATGTTCAAATCCCAACACAAAGAGACCTGGAGTTAGTCCATCAGTCTGGAAGGACCAGACACTAGCATTAAAAACAGAACAGGCCTGGAAAGCTAGCTCATTGATTAAGAGCAGTGGCTGCTCTTCCAGAGAACCCAGGTCTGATTTCCAGCACCTACACAGAGCTAACAAATGTCTGTAACTCCAGTTCCAGGGAACTGATGTACAGGGTATATAGACATACATTTGGACAAAAGACACATATACATAAAATAGAAACAAACAGATAAATAATAATAGTAAACCAAAACAACAACAAAGTGATTCTGAAAAGCAGCTAGGTTTAAAACCATTAGTTCAACTCATGTAGCTAACACAAATTATAATAGCACTTTCATTAGGACAGAAGTCCACTTTGATTTTTGGTCTTCTAGTTTATCAGGCTCACTCACATTCAAAAATCTGGAATTGTACACAATCCTTTACTCATGATTTTTTAAAAATCTTTATTTTATTTTACATGTATGAGTGTTTTGACTGCATATACATCTATGTACCATCTGCATGCAGTACCCAAAGAGGCCAGAAGAGGGTATCAGATCCTTGGACCGGGAGTTACAAATGTGAGCCACAATGTAGCTGGGAATTGAACCTGGATCCTCTGGAAGATCAGTCAGTGCTCTTAACCACTGAGCCAGCTTTCCAACTAACTCATAATTTTTCAGTCATGTACAGCATAATGGAAATTCTTCAAGGTATGTGCACTAAACCATCAACTACATCTATGACAGCATTATCTAGACTTTCTTACTTCTAATTCCTTGACATCCTTTGACTTTAGGAACACTTTAATGGTTGAGACCATATTCTGAGCACATGAATACGATGTGATTTCTCCTGTAGCCACAGTTTTTTGGTATTCTTCATGTATGTAAGACAGCAGCTCCTCTTCACTTTTAAAGTCTGGGGGGAAAAAAACAAAAAAAGAATTTGGTTACAATATTCTGATCAACTCTGTGTATTGTTTAAGGGTTTATCGATTGGGGAGAGAGACTTTTGTCTTCCAAGAGAAATCTAACCATGTCTGGATTGCCATGACAGACACAGGGTTACTAGATAGTGTGCAGATGTTAGTAATGATGTTAAACATTCCACAGTGCCTAGCACAGGCCAACACAAAAGGATATCTCATCCAAAATATCACTAGTTCCAAGAGCAAGAAAGAATAGAGATTAGTGACTATTTCTAAGGTTTTGTAAATATACAAATAAAAATTTAAGATCAAGAAAAAAAATTTTAAAGATTGTCTTTGTTCATTGATAACAAGATTTTCTAGATTTGAAATTTGAAAGAACAAGGAAGCTCCTGGAATTAATGAGGGATTATCAGAAGGCTGTAGGAAACAAAGTTAACCTACAAAAGCCTGCTACTTCTGTAAATATTAGCAATTTACAAGTGGAATTTGAAACTAAAACCACATTAGCAGGGACTAGATAAGGCTCAGTGGTTGAGAGCACTTGCTGCTCTTGCAGAGGACGTGGGTTTGGTGCCCAGCACCCATATGGTGGTTCACAACTGCCAGTAACTCCAGTTCTAGGGGATGTGAAGCCCTCTTCTGGCCTCTGTAAATATCAGGCACACATGTGGTGTGGTGCAAATACATAAATGCAGGTTAACACATAAACATAAAATATAAATAAATCTTTTTAAACTCACACACACACACATCATTAGGTTTTTTTGTTTGTTTGTTTTGTTTTTTGAGACAGGGTTTCTCTGTGTAGTTTTGGTTCCTGTTCTGGATCTCACTCTGTAGACCAGGCTGGCCTCAAACTCACAGAGATTCACCTGGCTCTGCCTCCTGAGTCCTGGGATTAAAGGTGTGCGCCAGCGCCGCCTGGCATCATTAGTTATTTTAACATGCAAAAAAATGAAGTACTCAGAAATTAAATCTAACATTATATATGTTAGACCTATATGAGGAAAAATACAAAACCGTGGAAGAAATCAAAGAACCAAATAAGTGGAAGTATCCCGATGTTCATAAACAGGCAAGCTTTGCACTGTCGAGATGCAAGTTCAACGCAACCCACTGATGACCTCAACAAGTTAATCTGAGGATACTGGCAAACTGATTTTAAAGTTCATACAAAGACTAAAATCCAACCCAATGCTAAGAGATAAAAGCAGAGGACTAAAAACCACCCAACCTTAAGATGTGTGGTATCATAAAAACAAAATACAAACAGATCAATAGAACAGAATAGAGTTCAGTATTAGTACAGTCATCTGACCTGTGACAAAGAACAAAAGTGATACAATGGATGCAAGATCAATAAATGCTGTAAAACAGCTGAACATCCAAATGGGAAAGATTAAGTTCAGACACAATCTTTTATCCTCCACAAAGTTTAACTCAAAATGAGTAAGTCACACATGAAAATAAAAGGTCTAAGATTGCTAGAAAATAACAAATAAAATCTAGATATCTTGGAGGAAAGAGAAACAGAAGTTCAAGGCAAAACTCTGTCACACAGTAGGCTTGAGGTTAGCCTGGGCTACACGAGATAAAAAGCCAACCAACTAAAAATAAATTAAATGTTCTACCAACATACTGATGCGAGTGTAAAAGGTAAGCCATAGATTTGAAGAAAATATTTGCAAAGGACATCTGATAAAGGCTCAGTATCCAAAACAGGCAAAGACCTCTTATAACTCAATAAAAACGGGCTAGTAAAAAGGTGCTTGCTGCCAAGCCTGATGATCTGAGTTGATCTCCAGGATCAAACTCATGGTGAATGGAGAGGACACCAAACTTCTGATCCTCTAGCCTCTACCTCCCAGAGCTGAGATTATATGTATGCACCATCATGCTCAGTTTTATATGAGGAATCAAACCCAAAGATTTCATGAATGCTAGGCAAGCAGTCTATCAACTGGACTAGACTCCTCAGCCTCCAGCTCTCTTATATAACAACACAGACACCAAATGCTCTAGAATGAATGAATACCTTTAAGTTTAGAACTTCTTAATGTTCTTCCTCTGTCTTCTGATTTATCTCCTATTCTGCTGACAACTGTTTTTTGGAGCCCTTTCTCCACAGCCAACTCTGGACTACCATCTGGGTGTAACTTCTGAGCCTTTACATTTAGCCTCGCCACGTTCAGCATCTTCAAGGAGCGGGACATGGCATTCATCTTCTGTCTCACTGGAGTCCGAGGGATACCACCTGCCAAAAATGTCAACGTGGGAAGAAAAGTCAACTTTCACTTCTATGGAATCAAGAACTGTATTATGTCAAAAAGAATACTGGAAAGAAATATCTCCCTTCAGAAATTATCTGAACCAGGTAGTTCTTTTATCTGCTTCTACCTACAGTATAAACAGACTTCTTTTACTGAAGTTTAGGAACTAAATATCTCAACATTTTTAAAGATGATTATTATTATTTTCATGCATGAGTGTTTTTGCCTGCATCTATGTGTATGTGATTCTTTTGTCTGTGTGTGTGTGTGTGTGTGTGTGTGTGTGTGTGTGTGTGTGTGTGTGCATGTCTGGTACCCAGGCAGATCAGAAGAGGGCACTGGATCCCCTGGAACTGGAGTTATAGATGGTTGTGAGCTGCCATGGAGTGCTGGAAACTAATCCTGGGTCCTCTGCAAGAGGAAAAAGTGTTCTTAATTGCTCTCTCTCTCCAGACCCATCTCAATGATTTTACCCAAAGCAAATACCAAGCATGCTTCAATTTGGTGTTGCCCAAGAGACAGTGGTAATAAGATATTTCTTTCTGGTAGTGCTAAGGATACAGCCCATAGGTCATGCATGCTATGCAAGTCCATGGTTTCTCTGAAACACAATTAAGCAATCTGCATCAAAAGCCAATTTTCATACTCTTTAAACACAGTTAACTCATTTCTGGAAATTGCTGCTAAGGAAATATTTCAGAGTTTATGCATGATCTATACTAGAGTATTATTTGTAATGATGAAAACTGAAAACAATCTACATGTTCAACAAGATGAATGAAGCAGAATGATTAAAAAGGCAAAGTCAGCTGGGGATGTAGCTCTAGGGGAAAGCACTGCCTAGCATGCCTGATGCCCTGGGTTCAGTTCCCAGCATGGGGTTCAGAGAGGCAAAGTAACTAATGAACAAATATTTGTAAATAGGGAAAAAAAGCTGTATTGATATTTCTATTATAATCAAAATGAGAATGTTCAATTCATTAGGAAGAACATCAGTGATTTAATCCATATTGAACTAATATAATATTTTCAAATTTGAAATATAAAAATTTGTCTTTAGTTACCATTTCAGTCTTAATCAACCTTTTTTATTTTTAGAAAGAATAACAGTGTTTTAAAATGTAATCTCAAAAGGAAAGGGAGACTGCCTCAAGAAGCAGGCTTTCTATGTGCATACGTTTCTTTCTGCTGCGTTCTTGATTAACTACAGTAGATTCTTCATGAGATTTTCTCTGGTAGAGTTCAGAGAGGCAGCGCGTTAGCTCACTTTCGGTTTTAGCAGATTCTTCATTATCAGGTGAAGCAGCCTGTAATAACCTATAAGACAAGATGCATCATATAAGGCCAAATTCGAACTTTCCAGACCACCAGAATCAGAACAGGTGTAGGGCTATCAACTGCATACATTCATGTTAGTCTTTAGCAGACTGACTGTCCCATGAGAGCTGGTTGGTAGGGAAGGTTTGTCCCACCCTTTTTCCCTTTCTAAATATTTGCTGTTAATTTGAACATAGGAACTTTTCAACCAGAAAAGCAAGAAAATACAATATAAAAAGGTAAGAGTGTACCTAGCATTAAGATTAGAGATTAAAGCCAGGTGGTGGTGGTGCACTCCTGTAATCCCAGCACTCGGGAGGCAGCGGCAGGCGGATTTCTGTGAATTCGAGGCCAGCCTGGGCTACCAAGTGAGTTCCAGGAAAGGCACAAAGCTACAAAGAAAAACCCTGTCTCGAAAAACAAACAAACAAAGGTTACAGATTAAATTCTTTTTTTAAACAGATAGATGTACCAAGTTTACGGATCAAAGACTAAATATGCCAGTTCTTCCCCAAATTTAGCTGAGTCCATACATACCCAGTCAAAATTCCAACAGGCTTTTCTTTTGAGAAAATTAACAGACAGATTCCATGTGTATGTGTGAGTGTGATGGAGTGTATATACCTATGTGCATGCACATGGAGATCAGAGGAGGATGCTGGGCATCTTTATCGCTCTCCACCTTATTTTTTAAGACAGGGTCTCATATGTGGCCATTCCTGGCTTTTATGTGGTACTGGGGAGTTGAACTCAGGCTCTCTTGCTTTCATAGCAAATGTTCTTAACCACTGAGCCATTTTCCCCAGCCCCAATAGGCAGATTCTAAACCTCACATAGACATTCAGAAATCTAGTCTCAAAGCAAATAGAAAATAAACAAAACAAAGTTGAGAATACTTATCCTATCTGTGTTAGAGAGCTAAACTATAAAGCTACAGTATGTGGTATTGTAATATAACATTTTAGACAATGTGGTATAATCATAGCTTCTGGACCCTTCTGTCTAGAAAGGTTGCTGAACAATGGTGGTCAACTGATGGAAAGTAATTAGGATTCTTCTAACAAATGATACTGGAACAAATGGATAATTATGCAAGAGAATAACCCTAAACTTCATCTTTTAATAATAATTTGCATCTCTACTATATCTTCTACATTTCTAATACTGTGTATTTGTGTCCTTTATCTTTTTCAATTACCTCATCTTTTTTAAGATTTATTTATTTATTTATTATGTACAGTGTTCTGCCTGCATGCCAGAAGAGGGCACCAATGATCTCATTACAGATGGTTGTGAGCCACCATGTGGTTGCTGGGAATTGAACTCAGGACCTCTGGAAGAGCAGCCAGTGCTCAGCTGCCTAGTCTTAAGGCTTACTTGACTTTTCTTTTTTATTTACTTTGTGTGGACACAGTGATGGATGCATGGTTAGTGTGGAGGTCAGATTACAACTTGTGGAGTCAGTTCTCTTTCCACCTTTCCACAGGCTCCAAGGAGCAAACTCATACACAAGGTCTATGCAGCAAGCGCCTTCACCTTCTGAGCCACTTTGCTGGACCCTTACTTGACTTAAGAAACCATCTTTGATTTAGTTTTATTTTCCATATCTGTTCTTACCCTTCTAACTCCTTCCTGCATTTGAGGCAGTGAGACAGCTTTAATTTGGCAGCCTCGACTGGCCACTAACTCTCCATCTTCCCAAGTGCTGAGGTTACAGGAGAGCACCACACCTGGTTCTTAGCCCTTCCTGTACTTGATTCTTATTAACTGGTTCTTAAATTTCTCTTTAGAAAAATAATCAGTGAAGCCTATATTTCTTTCAGTATAAATTAATCTATTGTCTTCGTCAGTGTTCTGTTGCTGTGAGGAGACACCATGACCACAGCAACTCTTAGAAAGGACAGCATTTAACTGGGGCTGGCTTACAGTTTCAGAGGTTTAGTCCACTGTCACCATGGTGAGGACTAAGGCTGCACATAGACAGACATGGTAGCTGAGATTCCACGTCAAGATTCACAGGCAGCAGGGAGAAATAGACACTGAGACTGGCTTGGGCTTTTGAAACACCAAAGCTCCTCCAGTGACACATTTCCTCCAACAAGGCCACGCTTCCTCATCCCTCTCAAGTAGTGCCACTCCATAATGATCAAGCATTCCCCACTCCATAATGACCAAGCGTTCCCCACTCCATAATGACCAAGCATTCCCATCTATGAGCCTATGGGTGCCATTCTTATTCAAACCACCACGCCTATATTATAGTTTGATATTTCCTTTGCATTTATTTGTGTGTGCATTTATTTGTGCGCACACATGGTACCATGGTGCACATGTAAAGGTCAGAGGATAACCTGCAGAAGTTTTGCCCTCTTTCCACCATTTGGTCCGTGGGATCAAGCTCAAGTCATCAGGCTTGGCAGCTAATGACTTCAGTCACTGAACCATCTCACCAAGCCAAGGTTGTTTAATTTCTACTTTAATTGATACTTAGTTCTAAATGTTTCCTGACTGTTGTATATTTATATAGATGGATAAATAGTGTGGTGGTTTACATGAGAATGGCCCCCATAGGCTCATATATTTGAATGCTTGGTCCTCAGTTGGTGGACTACTAAGGATTAGGAGATGTGGCTTTGTTGGAGAAGGTGTATCACTGGGTGTGGGCTTTAAGGCTTTAAAAGTCCACACCAGGCCTCATCTCTCTTGTAATTTGCCTCCAACTTGTAGATCAGATATAAGCTCTCAGCCACTGCTCCTGAGCCATGCCTGCCTGCCAGCTGCCATAGTCCCCACCATGACAGTCATGGACTAGCTCTCTGAAACTGGAAGCAAACAATTAAATCCTTCTTTTATAAGTTGCCTTGGTCACGGTGTCTCTTCACAGCAATCGAACAGTGACTGAGAGAGATAGATGTGTTTCTATAATATGTTAGCATTTTACATGACTGAAATATTCCTCTAAATACATGTAAAATTATGCTATTTTTCTAGTCTCAGAAATTTACTTCATTTTAAAAGTGCCTTTTAGTATAAGAAAACAATACAGTAATGTAAAATGCAGAGAACTACCATACTGTATCAAGCTGGTAAATCTGCAATAGTAAAATGTGACACCAAGCTACAGAAGGGTAGGCTCCCTTTCGACAAGCCCGTTCACATCTGACTACTGACTACTTTATAATCAATATACAAAAAGATGTATGAAGCTTTACCAAAATGATTCCATCAAGTCTGAGGTGGCACCACTGATGTTGGAAAAAGGAAACCACTTTTCCATAAGAGCTGGACTCCAGGGGCTGGTGTGACTAAGCTCCTGCTGAACCCACTCTGGAACACAGGGGGCTGAAAGGACAGAAACAAGAGAAGACATCAGAACCAAGGAGAGAACCCAGTGCTTGTCCCCTCCCTCTCTCCAAAGTGCATGTAAATGCTCATCGTTAACAACATCCACCATTCTGCCATTCTGCATTGCATTACCGACTCCTACAGATCTGTCTTGTCTGGGACAAGGGGATGGGAGTGGGGGTGCAAACACAATTTGAAGTTTTTTGCTCTTTTTACTCATATAACCCTTTATCTTACTTCTGAAACATTACTCTAAATGCATTTAAAATTGCACTATTTTCCTATTCTCAAAAAATTACTTCCTTTTAAAAGTGCAAAAATAAGTAACGTACAAACAAAAGCAGTCTAGCCTGTAATCCCAGCACTCGGGAGGCAGAGCCAGGCGGATATCTGTGAGTTCGAGGCCAGCCTGGACTACAGAGTGAGTCCCAGGACAGGCACAAAGCTACACAGAGAAATCCTGTCTCAAAAAACAAAAAAAAAAAAAAAAAAAAAGCAGTCTAAAATTACAGAGTAGAACCAAGTTGGTAAATCTGAAATAGTAAGATGCGACACTGAGTTACAGAGGAGTAGGTTCCCTTAGAAAAGGCCTGCTAGAGGATGTATTTGGAGCATCAGAATAAAACCTCATGAATAGGACCTTATCTGGAGAGAGTATGGTGGGGAGTCTGGACAGTAAGGCATCACACTGACTTACGTACTCCAAGAAACAGCACACTGGCAAAATACTCAGAGTGCTGTCTTACAGTATTCTAAAACAGTCTTCTGCTCTGTTTCTAAAGACTTAATAGTCTACACACACCTGACAAATAAGACAATGACCCATACGAAATAATCTATCACTTTGATTAATGTGATTATTGTAAATATGCTAATACATCATCCTACCCAAAAAACAACAGTTGAATTTAAAGTGGGTTAATGTAAACACAGCAGGAGAACACAGCACTCTCCTCTGTCCCGTTCCAAGCCACGCCCCTGCCTGTCTGACCATGTTCTTTTCCTTGTCAATCACCGTATCTCTGTAACACCAATCTCAACCTCTCCTTTCACTCCCTTCTGTGACAGCATCTTCACCTCTTGTTTATAGAAGGAAACACATGTAAGCAGTTTACTTAGGAATTTAATGCACCTTTCACAGAAGTTGTCTATTAACACTATTATTGTGTGTGTGCATGAAACAACATATGTGCACATGGACATCAGAGGCCAACTTAGCAGAGTCGTTCTTTCTTTCTAGCTGCACATGGGTTCCAGAGATCAAACTTGGATTCTCAGGCTTGGCAGCAAGCATTCTTACCCTCTCTGAGCCATGTCCACAGCCCTGAAATTTCTTTTTTGTAATTTTATGTGTACAGGTGCACATGTCTATGCACCACTTTGTGTAGTACCCATGAAAGCCAGAAGATGCTGTACCCCTGGAACTGGAGTCACAGTTGTGAGCTTCCATGTGGGTGCTGGGAATTGACCTCTGGGTCCCCCAGAATAGCAGCCAGTGCTCTTAAGCACTGAGCCATCTCTCCAGCCCTCATGCAGCCTTCTCCACTCCAAGCTTTAAAATTTTTTCAGTGTATAAAATACAGATCTCACTGTATTTTCATTCATTTTTAAAACTTTTTCCATTGACACTTTTGTACATGTGTCACTGAACCTTGTTCATATTTATCACCTGCTTCCTAACTGCCCCAATTTTGCTGTGCCCCTTCTCACCGTCCAACAGTCCTGCTTTCATGTCAATGTGCATGTATGTATACAGGAAGATAGTACTCACATGAGGGAAATACAGACTACTTTGTCTTCCTTTCCCAGTACACTGTTCTTACCCATGTCCCTTCTCTTTGTTCTTTAAAGCTCTCTCTGCTTTCATGTCCTACCCATCTACATGTACAGTCATGAACTATAGTAAGAGCCAAGCTCCCTCTTATGACTAATTTCAAAGTCCTTCAGGACTTCTCAACTAGCGATTTAAACTGCTTATAGCTTGTACTAGAGCTTGCTTCTATCTTTCTTACAACATCCTGGGGTTCCACCAAATACATGATGGGTAAGTCTGGAAAAGACTGCAAACCACTCCGTGCCATGTTAATCACTAGTGGGACAACTTACCAGAAGAAGCAGGATCTTCAAGTAAATTATGAACCTGATTCAGTACACTATCTACAACATCTGAGAAAAGGGAAGCTGTGTCCTGGGGGCCTTCAGCCACAACTGTCTGGAGAAAATGTCTTTGAAATTCAGCTTCTTTGGCTCGGAACACTGTGAGAATCATAGCATTGGCAGAGAATGGGGAAATAATTCCTGTGATGGGGGGCCAGCCTTCACCAGGATCTACACTGGCAACCTACAAAGAAATGCTAATTAGTTGAGAATATTATTGTCACTATGCCTCAAAGAATGTAGCCTACTAGAAGACAGAACAATAGTTGGCTATCAGTGGCAGAGAATTTACCAATCATATAGTCCCTAAGTTTCAACCCATAAGAAAAAGCTTACAGTGCCAGTAGTATTTACTATGTGCTTTTCGCCTCTGTTTCCTTCCAATTGTATTTGTTTTATTTTAATAGTGAAAAGCAGGAAAACAAGATTTATTCAATCGGGAAAAACAGAATAAAGAGATCCTGGCCCACTTCTTCAAGTCTAGTACATGGCACCCAAAGCAAGTACAGCTGTATCTATATACACATCGCACATTTGCTGAACCTTACAACCACCCGATTTAAATGATCATCACGTCTACTTTAGAGGATGGATTGAGGAAAAGCGACTTGTTCAAGGTTACCTGTTGGTGCAAGAAAAAGCTACTAGGTACATCTGACTTCAGAGCAAATGTACTTCACTGTGAGGCAACACAATCACGGAAGGGGTTCAGCCAGCACACACCTGGGCAACAGAGCTGAGACCTAATCCAAAATGTCTGACTCACCAATCAAGTTTCGTACCACATTAGTAATAAGACAGTGTAGTGCTCTTTTCACTGGAGCATGTAACTCTTAGGACAGTTTCCACACAAGATCTAGAACCTTCCTCTAGAATCTTTTACCAAAGGGTCTAGAATAAAGATACTTCCTGAGATTGCAAAGGCAAAGAAAAATAAGGATTTCGAGAGTAATTACAAAATAGCCATCATAGCTGGGTGTGGTGCTGCACACCATTTATCCCAGCACTGGAGGGGCAGAGGCAGGCAGATTTCTGTGAGTTTGAGGCCAGCTAGGGCTACACAGTGATACTCTGTCTCAAAAAACCAAAGAAACAAAAGACACCATCATTTTAAAGTCAAAGCTGATTATATTTGTGGTCCTTTCAGAAGACAGTTCTAAGTTTGAGTGACTATTCTTATGCTATTGTATTTAATTTTATGTTGTAGCAGCTTTTTCTTAAATACATTAAAAGCAAAGTATATTACAGAATATTTAATAAATGGTGAAAAACCAACCATCTCATTGGGCTAGCTACCCTTTCTCTATGTAAATTCAGGGTCTTCAACTTAATTGGATTCATGATGTATGCAACTGTACAGATGGTTTCTTCACCAATAATCATTTTCAGGACGATTCAGTGTCAACAATCTACTGGTCTACATCAACAGTATCTCAGTCGTTAAGAGCACGGACTGCTCGTCCAGAGAAGCTAAGTTTAGTTCCCAGTAACCACATGGTGGCTCACAACCATCTGTAATGAGATCTGGTGCCCTTGTCTGGCCTGCAGGGATACAAGCAGGCAGAACACTATATACATAATAAATAAATAATCTTAAAAAAAAAAAGAAAGAAAGAAAAAAGAAAAACACCACCAATTTTAGTGAGACTGTACAAGGTAGGTGATCTTGGCATTTTGGTGAACAAGCTTATCTCACCTCACAAACACATTAATGGACAAAACTCCCTGACGTGTGGGGACACCTACCAGATGGAATTCTTCAGCAGTCAACCTGCTCACCAGCTCCTGAAACAACAGCCTTTGAGTTGACTTGTGTCCCTCTGGACTTTGTAGCACCCAGTTGTCAGTGCCCACAGCACTACTCATTGGGAGAGACCACTGGGCCACTGAGCCCCTTAGAAATATTCTGATTGGCTTCTGGAAATGTCTCTGATGCATGGCTAAGGGCTCTAGGGAGACTGCCCATGTTTCTTGAGTTTCTTTGCCTGATAGAAATAAAGCATATTAAAATTTTAATATAGGAAACAGTTTCTAAGGGATTTCATAGTAAGAATAAAAAGAATCAGATTTCCAGTTGAGATAGTGGGTAATGTCACTCCGTTCACATTTCAGTCCTGAGCCTGTTGTCTATGCGCTAGCAGAGCAGGTTCATTTGCACTAGAGGAAAAACTGTATACAAATGGGTATAGGATCAGAACTTCTCAATTATGACTTGGAAGTGTGTACTCAAGAGGTACTACTACAAAAAGTAAGACTCTCTTGGTGTGGTGGTAAATGTTCATAATCCCAGCACTCAGGTGTCTGCAGTGGGAAGACAGGCAAAACTGAAAGATAGCTACTGTGGTAAGATCAGGGTATGGTTCAGTGGTAGATAACTGCCCAGCATGTAGGCTCTGGGTTCAATATCAAGGTACCACATGGAAAAAAAACAAACAAAAACAAAACATAAAAGCAGTGTATTATATATTATGAGAAGGTTAGATTCTAAAGACTGAACGGTAAATTGCTTAAACAAAAGTACTCTTTAAAATGTTTCCCCTTTTAAGTCGGGCAGTGGTGGCGCATGCCTGTAATCCCAGCACTCGGGAGGCAGAGGCAGGTGGATCTCTGTGAGTTCGAGGCCAGCCTGGTCTACAGAGCTAGTCCAGGACAGGCTCCAAAGCTAGAGAAACCCTGTCTCGAAAAACAAAACAAAACAAAACAAAATTCCCCTTTTATGCATATGAGTATGAGTATGTATATGTACCACATGTGTGCCTAGTGCCCTCAGAGGTCAGAAGAGGACAATAGATCTCCTGGAACTGGAGTTACAGATAGTTGTGAGACACCATGTGGGTGGTAGGAACCAAACCTAGGTTCTCTGAAAAGTGTTCTTTACCACTAAGCTATCTCTCCAGCCCCGAAAAATATTCTTAAAATTTTTTAAACTGGGGGTTGGGAATTTAGTTCAGTGGTAGAGCGCTTGCCTAGCAAGCGAAAGGCCCTGGGTTCGGTCCTCAGCTCTGTAGGAAAAAAAAAAATTTTTTTTAAACTGGCCAACTCTTGGATCACATGCCTAGAATCTCAGCACCTGGGAGGTGGAGGCAGTATGACTAGCAAGCAGTTCAAAGTTAGCAAGTTTGAAACCAGCTTGAGAGTTTATCTAAAAAAAAAACCACTAAAAATCCTTAAGCTGCACATAATTACAACATAGTTTAAAGTATCCATCTCTATGCAGTATTTCCCTGTGAATATAGATATTCTCAGAAATGAGCTTCACTACATAGTAAATCATACAGGAAACAAATTTGTGAAGATGGTGGCTTTTCCTGGTAACAAGCACTTGGGGGTTTTGTAATTTATTTCTTCTGTAATCATCCTCTTTCTATATGATCTCTAATTTATCATTTTCTTCTACAGGGCAATGAAATCCTTATACTCACGTGCTTGGGTATCTGAAGAACATTACCCTTCTTTTTGAAAGGGCTAAAGAATTCTTTGTAGTCATCCCCTTTTATTCTTTCACACATGCACTGGCAATTGTACCACAGTTCAGTCTTCCTGTGGTGTCTGATTTTGCTTACAGATTTTTAAAATTCTATCAGTGAAACTAAGTACCGGGCTACAGGAAATGCTAAAGAAATTGGAACTTTGCCTTGAAGAAAAAAAGTAAGATTTTTTTTGAAGTTGTTTGCTTACCTTTAACAGGGAGGAATAATGTCCCTTCCATCTGGGGAAACGAGGCTTCGTACTCAGGAGAGTTATAGAGTAAGCAGTTTACAGCGGCGTCTATTGGCAAAGCTGAGATCCACGGGGAGAGGTGAGGTATATGTGACAGCTCGCCACCACCCTGCAGAACTGTTTCCCTGCCGTTAGGAAAACCCAGGCTCCAAGTTTCACATGGCAAGATGGTGCCTCCTCCATGGTGGAGCAGTTCACAAACTGTCCAGTACCCCACGTGGTCTGGGGAGGTCCACAACTAAAATAAACATGACAAAGAAGCTTGCGTGAGTGTAAATTGAGCATTTATGAATAAGATAGAGGAAATCAGGACAAAGGTGATACCAAAATCAAAGGGTCCAAATCACAATTCAATGTATCTGTTGAACCAAGTACAAATAACAGCTGGCATCTCTTAGTACCACACAGCCCAAGATCCTGATTATCACCTAATACACCTGCAAGGAGACAGTACCAGGGAGATGACCATCAATAAAGTGCTTGGCTTGTAAGCACAGGTACTTGAATTTAAACCCTAGGACCCATGTTAAAAAGCCAAGCACAAGGATACATTGTTTAAAGATTTATTTATTTATTATGTATACAGCATTATGACTGCAAGCCAGAAGAGGGCGCTAGATCTCATCACAGATGGTTGGGAGCCACCATGTGGTTGCTGGGTATTGAGCTCAGGGCCTCTGGAAGAGCTCAGTGCTCTTAACCTCTGAGCCATCTCTCCAGCAGCTACCTTGTTTATAATCCTAGCACTGAGAAACACTACCCTGAGGGCGCACTGCTGGCTAACCTACATGGTGAGCTCCACTTGAACATCGACACCCAAAGTTGTTTTCTGCCACGTGATACACGTGGATTACACAGAAAGAAAAGATCCCTTTTTTAAAGTAGCCCTCTTTTTACTGCTTTTCATGTTTTATTTATGTGCATATACCTGCATAAGTGTATGCAGTGTATGCAGTGTGTGTGTGTCCTCAGAGGTAAGCATATAGCTTTACCGAATAATGTAACAGAAATAAAAAAATTGAATTTTATATATTATAGATGCTTTCATGTTATAATTTCACAGATATACATATGAAAGAGGAGACCAGGAGTTCCAGGCCATCTTCCAATACACAGAGCCCCAGGCCACCCCATCCTGGGCTACAACTTGCTACACTAGTCTGTTTCAAAACTAACAAGGGCGTGTACACACACACACACACACACACACATTTATCATAGCAGTTACAGGAGCAAGGGGTTTCACTGCCTCAACAAAAATCCAAATTAGCCATTTAGGACTGAGTTCATAAAAAGTGATTCATCTAATCAGCAGATATTTACTTAACACAGTGTTCAAGACACAACTGTGGGGGAATACAAAACTATGTTAAGGCCTGGTACCCACCTTTAAGACTTTGGTTTGCTTTTTTGAGACAAAAATCTTTCTATGCAGCCTGGCTAGTGGCAATCCTTCTGCCTCAGCTTCCCACAGGCCATCATCATTGAGATGGTATTTTTGGAATAGATGGAAAATGACAGGTGTGTCCAACGGGAACAAATAGGGAAAGAGTTAAACAAGCCACAACAACAAAGGGTTTTTGGTTTTGTTTTGGAGACAGGGTCTCTCTACACAGCCCAGGCTGTCCTGGAGCTCACTATGTAGACCAGGCTGGCCTTGAACTAGGAGAGATCCACCTGCCTCTCTCTCTGTCTCCTGAGTGTTGGGATTAAAGGTGTGGGCTGGGCCAACAACCAAGGTTAAGATAGGTTTCTACCGCTTTAGAAAGGGTAGGGCTAGAGGTCCAGGAAGACAGGGCAAAACAAGCTGTCAAGATCTGTGACCTGAGTCGGACGGTGGTGGCCCATGCCTTTCTTGAATCTCAGCACCTGGGAGGCTGAGGCAAGCGGATCTCGCAGTTCGAGGCCAGCCTGGGTGGGCTACTGAGCGAGTTCCAGGACAGCCAGAGCAACGAAGAGAAACCCTGTCTCGAAAACAAAACAAAAACAAAAACAAAAACCACCAAAGATCCGTGGCCTGGCTGAGCCAAACTGCCCATGCAGGAACACAAGTGCCATGTAGGAAAATTACAGGTACCAAAGCGCGGAGGCTCTTCCACACTCACGTTTAGTGGGTACAGAATCTATTCATTTTGTTGGGGGAAACTGTCCCTCTTTGGGACCCGACACGGGGTCATACACCGCCCATTCTGGGTCTAGGGCACTCCACAGAGCCTGACAAGTCTAGCTGGCTGGCGGGGAGTAGGTGGACTGCATCCGAGACTGCTCTCACCTTACCTTAGACCGCTCGGTGGTGTCCACCCAGTACAAGGTTATATTTCGGGCGATCATGACCTCCTGGACCCTCTTGGGCAACACCTTCTCCATCACCTGCTTGGGGGTCGGCGGCCCGCGTTGAGCCTGGGCCTCGCACCCGGACACGAACTGCAGCAGCTCCCTCTGCGAGTGAGGACAGGGCGCCAGGAGGAAGACGGCGTTCCCAAAGCCCCCGAGCGCGGCCTGGGCTTCCTTGGCCTCGCTGTCGGCGTCCAGCAGTCTCCTCCCGCTGCTCCGCAGGATCGGCTTCGTGGGCGACGTGATCTCGGGCCGATCCCACTGGTAGTCCAGCAGCGTCTCCATCAGGGCACCGTGCGTGTGGGCGGCCCTGGGCGTCGGGCCGGGCAGGTGGGCGCCGGGCGCGCGATCGCCGAGCCTGGTCTCCAGCTCGTCCTCGAAGTCCTCCCAGGAGCGGCTCCCCAGTTCGCGGAAGTCAGACACGCGGGAGGGCCGGCTCCGGGCCCCCTGGGAGTCGAAGAACTTGAAGGCCCAGTGGACCCTGGCCAGGCCGAAGCGGCAGCTAAGGTAAGTGAGGAGGCGCAGGGCGGCGCGCCGGGCCGGGCTGGGGCGAGCGGCGTCGCCCGCGGTGTCCACCAGCAGCACCACTTTGTGACCGCAGGCCATCTCGGCCGCCCCCGCGGGCTCAGCCCGGCCGCGCGCTGCCCTTCCCGAGGCGAGGCGCTCTCTTCAGTCAACCAGCGCCATGGCCCGCTTCTCTGAGGCCCTGCTCCGAAGGCTCCCGCGCTCCCCGACAGCTGCTGCTATTGGAGGAGCCGGTCCCCCAAGCTTGCTTCTTATTGGCTGCGGGCTGAACGTAAGTTACGTGAGGCACTTCCACGTTTGACCCTAACTGGAAGGAGCGTGGAAAACCTCCGCTTGATTGGTCGAGGGTGTGGCTGTGGGCGGGGCGCTGAATTCCGGGAGAATCTTAGTCCTCATTGGCCCGAGCCTCCGTTTTAAAATTTAAAGGGGCGGTCCTTCGGGGGCGTGTGCGGGTCGGGGGCGGGGCGTGTTTACTGGGACCCTGGAGCCTGGGTGGTGCCCAGGAAGGGGTTTGGCGAGTCACACTCGCTTTAGACTACTCCTTAAGTCTTTTAGGGAACGGATTCCGATGACCGAGGCTTGAATTTTTTCCGTAAAGCTGAATTTCATAATCCCCACGCTCGGGAGACGGAGGTAGAAGGATCGCGGGTTCCAGGTCAGCCGGGGCTGTTTAGCTGGACCATTGGAGCAGGTAGTACAGTGGAAGGACTGTGGACAGTGTAAAGGACAGGAAGGCAGGGAAGGGTTTCCGGGAAGGAAGGGAAGTGACAGGATTCGTGTTTTGAGAAGAGCACTCGGGGTCCTAGGTGGGAAATTCCTATATTCAGGCACCTAAAGGAGTCAAAACAGAAGACACAGGAGTCTGCAGGACATCTGGGAGGCTGCTTTACAGAGTACCTAAGCTAGTTCATTGGGTGCAGAAAAATTATCCTAGAATGTCTGTATTCCCAGAGCCCGCCTTTTAAAAGAAAAAAAAATCTTGACCCTCATCCATTCAATAGCTGTCAGTGTTTTGTGGCATTTGTTTTTAGCTTGTTTTTGTGGCTTTCTCTTGTGTCCCAATCAGGTTATGTACCTCCCCAGTGCTGGATTGCAGTCATGCTCCCATTAAACCCTGTTTATGGGGTACTGGGGATCAAATCCAGGGCTTTGTGCATGCCGGACAGCCAAGTACTGTACCAACATCTCCAACATCTCCGGTTTCTTTTTAATTTATTGCATGTTGGGGGAGGGGTTGCTGGGGATGAAACCCGGAGCCTGGCATGTACTTGCCCAGTATACTCCCTCTCAGCCACATCCCTAGCCACTGGATATTATTTATTTTATTTATTTTTAAATCTTACATGTATGAGCATTTTGCCCATATACATATAGATATCACGTGCATGCCTGTGCGCAGAGATCAGAATAGGTTGTTGGATCCCTTGCAACTGGAGTTACAGATGGTTGTGAGCCACCATGTGGGTGCTCAGAATTGAACTCTGATCTTCAGCAAGAGCAACAAGTGCTCTACATCTCTCAGCCATCTCTTCTGCCCCTCATGTGTTTTTTATTGGTACCAGATTAAGGGGATATGGGATTATCTGATTGAGTTTTAACTAAAAGATTATTTTCAAAAAAAGGACACATGGCCTTGTAAAATTCCTGTAATAAAGCCACATATTATTAATGTTAATAATGCAGTCACAAGTCAATACATAAAAATAATGAAGACACCATTCCTAGAATTGTCAGCCATATTTTTTGGGAAAAAAAAAAGACAATTTGATCAAATCTTACACTTAAGTTGTCCAGAAAAATTTGGGATTAATGAGACTATTAGATTTTTGTTATCATTGTTCTGTTTTTAATAACAAACCTTGATATATATATAAAATCTCAGATTGGCCTGGATCCTTCTGCCTCAAACTTCAAAGTATTGGGATTACAGTGTATACCCCTATGCCAGGTGAAGGGTATTAGAAACAGATTTTTTCTTCATGAGGATAAAGAACCATGGACCTTAACATAAACGTTTATTGTGCTTTGAAATATTAGCTTAAGTGATAATATGAAAGCTGGTATATTGTCGTGTTCTTATAACTGAAGCATTTAGGAGTGAGTCTGAGACACGAGGATCCAGAGTTCTTGATATGCTATGTTGCAAAACTGTGTCTAAAAAATGATTAAAGCCTGGCGGTAATGGTACATGCCTTTAATCCCAGCACTGGGGAGGCAGAGGCAGAGGAGTTCCAGGACAGCCAGAGCTGTTATATAGAGAAAAACTTAAAAAAAAAAAAAAGTATGATTCTTAAAATTAGTTAGGCATGTAAAAACTTCTTACTACTTGTTTATATCATTGTTTTAAAGTTTGTTTTATATTTTATTGTACATGTAAGTATTAATAGAAAAGAGCTGGGCATGGTTGCACTATGCCTTTAATTCCAGCACTCAAGAGGCAGAGACAGGCAGATGTCTGAGTTCAAAGCTAACTAGGTCTACATAGTGAGTTCCAGGCCAGCCAGGACTACATAGTGAGACCCATACTCAAAAAGGTTGGTGGTGGGGCTGGAGCAACCGTAGTGAAGATCAGTTGTTACTCTTGCAGAGGTTCATTCCCAATACCCATTGGTGGCTCACAACCGGCCATAACTACAGTTCCAGGAAGTCTGATGCCCTTTTCTGATTGCCTTGGGTACCAGGCATGCACGTGATGTGCATACATACATGTTTGGAAAACACTCATACACATAAATATTGTTTAAAGTATCTATACATAATTTGCTGATTAAATATCGTTGGGAACTGTGTGGCCTAGTTTTGACCAGTGTGTGAGTGCTTGTCCAACGGGTCTCCAGATGAGGCAAAGGCCCACGGGGACAGTCTCACTCAGCAAGGACCAGTGGACTTCAGGACAGCACAGAGTCTGCTGGCACCCCTTGGCCTGCATGCTGTCTTCCCTCTCATAATATCGATGATTCTCTTGGCGATTTTAGTGTCATTTTGCCAGTCACACATGGGACAGATGGGATCATTCCTGGAAACCCCATTTTTTTTCTCAACTATTTTTCCCTAAAATTCTTTGGGAGCTGATGCTTCTCAGGTTTCTTGTCTGGGGAAGCCAGCTGTCACTTCAGACCCCTGTTCTGATTCAGTGCTGACAGAATTGGAGGCATATCACCCCTATTTCTGCAAATATGTTTTGAGCGGGCTTGTTGTTCCTGAAAATGTGTGCCTGTGTCAATCACCTTTAGTTTTGTAAAGAAAGGATGTACCTAGCTCAATATTTGACCAAGCTAGCAAAATGATGTATTGTTTTTGGTTTAAAGATACTTTGATGTAAAAATTGGGGGAAAAAACATATTTGACATGATTGTTTTTGCCAGAGGCTAACATTGGAGAATGGGGGATTTTTTGTTGTTGTTGTTGTTCAAGTGGAAAAACACGCTTGTTTCTGGGGTATAAATGACAATGGCTGGAGCTATTCAGGGCTGGCCACTTGTGTGACACTAATCTGGTGGTCGGACAGGTCATCTCTTCATGCCAACGTGCCTGCCTAGTCTCAGGACCTGAATCCAGGCTGCGGCAGGACCACAGCAGCATATTCATACAGGACTCAATACTTTTCTATATGTGTGGGTTGTTTTTGTTTTTGCTGGAGCTGAGGACTGAACCCAGGGCCTAGCGCTTGCCTAGCTCTACCACTGAGCTAAATCCCCAGCCCCGGGTATTTTTTTTTTTTTTTTTTTTAAGATATGAGTCTGCATGTATGCCTGAATGCCAGGAAAGGGGCATGAGATCCCATTATAGATAGTTGTGAGCCACGTGGTTGCTGGGAATTGAACTCAGGACCTCCGAAAGAGCAGCCAGTGCTCTAACTGCTGAGCCATTTCTCCAGCCCTCTATATGTATTTTATAGATTTATTTTTGTTATGTGTAATTATGAGTAGGTATGTGTGTCTGCATATGAGTAAGTTCACATGAGTGTATGTGCCCATGGACTCTAGAGGCTTCAGGTCCCCCCCCCCCACCTTGTGAGCTGTCTGACGTGGCTGCTGGGAATTGAACTCGGGTCCTCTGGAGAACAGCAAGTGCTCTTAACCACTGAGCCACCTCTCCAGCCCCTCTAATGTAATTCTGTGTTCTTAAGGGAAAACATCAAATCAGTGTGGAGACTGCTGGTCTCCACTTTATGGCAGTGGCTTTGGACCAGGGTTCCTGCGGTGGGGATGGTGGACCGTGACTATGTTAAGGATATATTGACAGATTGCAGGATATAATAATAACTTCTAGGTTGAGGAAGTGAGGGAGTGAGGGAGTGAGGAAGTGAGGGGGTGAGGAAGTGAGGAAGTGAGGGAGTGAGGAAGTGAGGAAGTGAGGGAGTGAGGAAGTGAGGGAGTGAGGGAGTGAGGGGGTGAGGGAGTGAGAGGTGAGGCAGTGAGGAAGTGAGGGAGTGAGGGGGTGAGGGAGTGAGGGGGTGAGGCAGTGAGGGAGTGAGGGATGAGGGAGTGAGGGGTGAGGGAGTGAGGGGGTGAGGGAGTGAGGGGTGAGGGAGTGAGGCAGTGAGGGAGTGAGGAAGTGAGGGAGTGAGGAAGTGAGGGAGTGAGGGGGTGAGGGAGTGAGGGGGTGAGGCAGTGAGGGAGTGAGGGATGAGGGAGTGAGGGGTGAGGGAGTGAGGGAGTGAGGGGTGAGGGAGTGAGGCAGTGAGGGAGTGAGGAAGTGAGGGAGTGAGGGATGAGGGAGTGAGGGGTGAGGGAGTGAGGGGGTGAGGGAGTGAGGGGTGAGGGAGTGAGAGGTGAGGCAGTGAGGGAGTGAGGAAGTGAGGGGGTGAGGAAGTGAGGGAGTGAGGAAGTGAGGGAGTGAAGGAGTGAGGGGGTGAGGGAGTGAGGAAGTGAGGGAGTGAAGGAGTGAGGGGGTGAGGGAGTGAGGAGGTGAGGAAGTGAGGGGGTGAGGGAGTGAGGAAGTGAGGGGGTGAGGGAGTGAGGGAGTGAGGGAGTGAGGGGGTGAGGGAGTGAGGAGGTGAGGAAGTGAGGGGGTGAGGGAGTGAGGAAGTGAGGGGGTGAGGGAGTGAGGGAGTGAGGGGGTGAGGAGGTGAGGGAGTGAGGAAATGAGGGAGTGAGGAAGTGAGGAAGTGAGGGAGTGAGGGAGTGGGGGGGTGAGGAGGTGAGGGAGTGAGGAAGTGAGGGAGTGAGGAGGTGAGGGAGTGAGGGAGTGAGGAAGTGAGGAAGTGAGGGAGCAGCAGAAGATCAGGTTCTAGTTAGGCAAAGTGATGATTAGGATGCCAGCCGGACCCCTGTGATGATTGACTTTGTCAACTTGATGTAACCTAAAATCACCTGGGAAGGGTCTCGATGAAGGATTGTCTACATTGGACTGGCCTGTGGGCCAATCTCTGTGGGAAGCCCCAGGCCATGGTGGGTAGCACCACTCCTAGGCAGAGGGGCTTGACCTTTATGAGTGAGAAATTGCATGCATGAATTCATTTCTCTCCGCTCTTGACTGTGTTCTGGCCGCTTTAAGTTTCTGCTGCCTTGATGTCTCCACCTGGAATTGTGACCTAAGAATAAATCTTTTCACCCCCTACCTTGATTTTTGTTGAGATATTTTAATCACATCAACAGAAAGGAAGCTAGGGTAATCCCCAAGTGGGGAAGTTTCAGGTGTGCTGTTAGATGTGGAGCATAGAACAGTGGGGAAAAGTTGGGGCAAAGGGGTAACTTGAAATGCTGAGTACCTAGCTGCCATCAAAAGCCCTAGGCTAGATGAGCTTACCAAGGTGTCTCAGCACCAGGGGGGGGCGGCATACTGGGGTGGGGGATGTAAGTGCCACCTGAGTTGTGGGTGTAAAGAATGGTAACTTAGGTGCTTCCCAATTCAGAAAGAAGGCTGGCTGCACAATCACCGTGGCTAACTCAGACTTGCTGGCTTTGATGGCCAGGAAAATGAATCCTCAGTTGGCCTCCTTTCAAGGTAAATTAAAAATCGATGATAACAGGGGCCTACAATGAAGTTACAAAGCTTCAGCTTCAGTCAGGCAAAGCTAAGCTGTCAAGAGCTCCCTTGGGCAACTTCAGAAGATCCAGGTGAGATATGGAGACATGTAGATATCCATGCCTCAGTGTCAGAACCTAGACTGACCCTTCCGTCAGCAGTGGGTGTGGACAACTGAGTTTTTCTCGAGCTCGGGGGTGAACAGGGCTAGTCTAGTACAGCACACCACTGTTGCAGCAATGGTTTGGGGCAAATTTGAATTTCAGAACAACATTAGGAACAATAAAGTCAGGACTAGAGAGTAGGTGCTGTGGTTAAGAGCACTTGTTCTTCGGATGGACCCAGGTTCGATTCCCAGCATCCACATGGGGCTCCCCACCTCCTCCGGCACCAGGCATGCATGAGGTACACAGACATACATGCAGGCCAAACACTCATACACACAAAATAGCTACATACATTTTTTTATTTTATTTTTATTTTTTGGTTTTGCGAGACAGGGTTTCTCTGTAGCTTTGGAGGCTGTCCTGGACTAGCTCTGTAGACCAGGCTGGCCTCGAACTCACAGAGATCCACCTGCCTCTGCCTCCCGAGTGCTGGGATTACAGGCGTGCACCACCATCGCCCGGCTACATAAATTTTTTAAAGGATGGTAGACTGAAAATAAATTTATTATTCTGACCCAGGGAAATGGCTCAGTGAGTATATAATGACCAGAGTTCAATCCTCAGAACCCACAAAGAGCCAGACGCAGCGGCTCTCAGCAGTCCCAGCACTGGGAGGGCAGTGACAGGAAAATCCCCTGGAAGCTGCAAGGGCTGCACAGCATGGTAGAGACAAGAGAGACCCTGCCTCAACGAGGTGGGATGGGAGAGCCAACTCCCCAAATTTTTCTCTGACCTCCATACAACTGCCCACACGCCACCGTCACAGTGGGGAGGCCTTAGAGGCTGGGGCAGCTCTGCCTGGCAGCAGAAGCTGAGATGAAGCTCACATCTCATTGAATCAGAAAACAGTGCTTAGGTAGGTCACCCCTAGTGACCTACCTTGTTCCACAATCTCCAAAAAAAAAAAAAAAGAAGCCACCACTGAACTCTGAGTGTTCAAACACGTGAGCCTGTGGTGGACACTTCCTTATCAAACCGTAACAAGCAGCGTCTTTCTCTTTGTGGCCTTAGTACCTAGCCAAATGCATATTCAGTAAATTACCTTAAAATAGTACCAAGAATTTATTTCTCCGGTTAGAAATGCAGGCCGATACCATAGAGTACCACCAGGGGGCGACGGCAGCCCTCCAGCAAGGGCTCTGACTTACATTTCGCGCAGAATTGCTTGTCCGTTATTTGCCTACGAAAAGCAGAAATCAGAAGCTATTGAGGTACCCCCACCCCAACACCCCCAAAAGACCTCAGGTGACTGAAAGGCTGCACCTGGGACACGTGAGTCCTTTTGGAGAAAGCTGCTTCCTTCTCTTCCCCATAAATAGAAATCAAGTATTCTGAGCACCTAGTGGGACAGTCGGGAAGATGGGCACACCTTACGGTGATTCTGCAAGGCAGGTGTTACTTTCCTCCTCCTACACGTGAGGGAACTGAGTCTCGGATTCATTCTCACAGCTAGCAAGAGAGACCCAGGCCTGAGCCTAGTCTACCAAAGTCCTCACTGCTTCCCTCAAAAGTTGTGGACAATCTCCTCTCTACTCTCCTTCCCACCGTCACCCAGCCAGCCTTGAGTGGGCGTTCAGTGCTCCCGAGGCTGGCAGCAGGGAAGTTGTGCCTCGTCCCTCCTGACTGTACACCCAGCAAGCCTGTGACATATGCCTGTCTCCACCTTTCCTTGACAGGAGCATTATTCACTCTGCCTTTGAGAGCTGGGTAGTCAGGGGCCAGGACTGTGTAACTTGCAGACACCTATGCAAAATAAAGTACCAACCCTCATCTTTTTTTAAATGGGGGAGGGGCCGTGAAGGGGTTTAGCAATTAAGAGTATTTGCTGATCTTCCAAAGGACACAGGTTTGACTCCAAGCAGCTCACAATTGTAACTCCAGTTCCAGGGGACCTGATGCTCTGTTCTGGCCTCCTCGGGCACCTGCACACATGTGGTGCACAGACTTACACACCGGAAAACACCCACATGTATAGAAATTAATAAAAATTTATTTTCAGTTGAGTGAAAGGTGGCTTAGTGGTTGAGTACTTTTTGCTCTTGCAGAGGACCCAGGCTTGGTTCCCAGCACCATGGTGGTTCAAACCATAACTCCAGTTCCAAGAGATTTGATGCCCTCTTCTAACCTCTGATAGGAAATCACAACATGTCCACACGGTTGGGCTTGCCCGGCGGACCGCCTAGTTATTTCCAGTTCAAAATAGCCATCTCAAGGTCAGAACATCTCGCGTGACTAGGACTCCATTTGTAATCTATGCGCATGCATGGAGTAGCCACATCCAGTCCTGTACGCATGCGCAACCCACTCTTTAAAAGGCCAGCGCCATTTTGCACAGGTCCTTCTCTCTCTCTCTCTCCTCTCTTCTCTCTTCCTCTTCTTGTCTCCTTAACCACGTGTGTTTCACACAGGCCTGTCACATTCTCTATCCTCTTTTAATAAAAACTCTTCTGTGGTCTTGTCGTGTTCGGGACGTGTTCCTCTCGGGGTAAGAGCACCAATATAACTAACAACCTCCACAGACAAATACACACTTGCAAGCAAAGTATTCGTACACATAAAAATAAAATGAGTCTAAATTGTTTTTGTTTTTGTTTTTGTTTTCCAGACAGGGTTTCTCTGTGTAGCCTTGGATATCCTAGAACTCACTCTGTAGACCAGGCTGGCCTCAAACTCACAGAGATCCACCTTCTCTGCCTCCCCAGTGCTAGGATCAAAGGTGTGCACCACCCACCTGGCTTCTAAAATTTTTTTTTAATTAAGAATTCAAGCCAGAGGTGGTGGCACACATCTGTGAGTTTGAGGTCAGCCTTGTCTACAGAGTGTGAGTTCTGGACAGGAGGGACTCATGATTGAATCCTATCATTGGTACTTGTGAAGGGGGGAGTGTGGAAGGGCCCCAAAACAGCTTGGCCACACAGCTGCTATGATAGGTTTAGGGGAGCAGACACAGCTTCAGTGACAGGCTTACTGGCAGGCAACACCCAGATCCAGGAGAAGCCATAAGCTGACCCCACCCTGGGAAGGGGAAATACCTGGTATTCCTAACATTCCCTATACCCCTAGACAGATGTCAGCCAATCAGGGTCCTGAATGCTGGAAATCCCTCACCTCAACTTCTGCTATGATAAAAACCCCACCCTACCTGAGCTCAAGGCTCTCTGCTCTCACCACTGGGACAGACAGACAGAGAGCCCAAGCCCTGGAGCTTGAAAATAAAGGCTCTTTGCTTTTACATGCAGGATTCGGTCTCCGTGGTGGTCTTTTGGGGATCCCTGCGATCTGGGCATCATAGAAGGAGAGAACCAGCTCCCAAAAGTCAACCTCTGACTGCCATACATGAATCATGGTACACACAAATGCACAAACCCACATATGCAAAATAAATGTAAGAGCAATTTTAAAACGATAAAAACAAAAATTATTTTAAGCTAGGTGTGGTCGTTTGAATAAAAATGGCCCCATAGGTCCATAAGGATTGGCACTATTAGAAGGTGTGGCCTTGTTGGAGTAGCTGTGGCTTTGTTGGAGGTACTGCATCACTGGGGTGGGGCTTTGGGGTCTCAGATGCTCAAGCCAGGTCTAATGTGGCACTCTCTTCTTGCTGCCTGTGGATCCAGATGTAGAACTCTCCGCTCCTCCAGCACCATGTCTGTCTGAGTGCCGCCATGCTTCCCACTGTGACACAATGGACTAGACCTCTGAACTGTTAGCCAGCCCCGAGCACTAACTGCTCTTCCACAGGACCAGGGTTCAATTCCCAGCACCCACATGGTGGCTCACAACCATCTGTAATGAGATCTGGTGCCCTCTTCTGTACATAATAAATAAATAAATTAATTAATTAATAGGTCTTTTTTAAAAGAAGGGGGTAGTTTGGGGATTTAGCTCAGTGGTAGAGCACTTGCCTAGCAAGCGCAAGGCCCTGGGTTCGGTCCTCAGCTAAAAAAAAAGAATTGCTGTGATAATGGCATCTCTTCACAGCAATAAAACCCGAACTACGCCTGTAATCCCAGCATACGGGAGGCAGAGGCAGGCTGATCTCTGTGAGTTCGAGGCCAGCCTGGGCTACAGAGTGAGTTCCAGGAAAGGCGCAAAGCTACACAGAGAAACTCTGTCTCAGAAAACAAACAAACAAACAAACAAACAAACCGAACTAAAAGCCAGGTGGTGGAGACACATACATGTCTTTAATCCCAGCACTCAGGAGGCAGAGAGTTCAAGACCAGCCTGATCTACAGAGTGAATTCCAGGACTACACAGAGAAACCCTGTCTCAAAAAAAAGCAAAAGCCAAAATAGATAGATAGATAGACAGACAGACCCTCAGACACTAGGTGAAGGGACTCTGGCCAGCTTGACTGTGGCGGGCATGGTTCTGGCAGACCTTGCCCTTCTCATTCCCTCTGCCTTGTTAAAAACCATTAGATTACATTCCTAAAGCTAGCCACCAAGGTCTGTTTCCTTATTTGGCCACTCTCCTGAGGTTGACCACCAAAATACAGCGGTCAGAAAACCCCTATGGCTCACCTAATTAACACGCCCAATTAAAATTAAACACCTCATCCTAACACAGGGTTTCCTCCTTTACTTATAAACTGCCATCTGCCTATGTGCTATGCCTGTCTCCTCTATCCAGAGGCAGACCTTTGTCCCTCCAGGACAGATAGCCCTGGGCCCTTTCCCTGGTCCCCTTCCCCTTCTCCCTCATCCCCTCTCTCTCTTACCTGGCCCATTCTAACACAGACCTCCCCTTTTCTCCTCTTAAAAATTATGCCCGATGGTCATTTGCTGCTGTTTCTGAGTCAGAAAGCAGCCACCTTGCCTTTTCTTTCCTGTTTAATGAAGGATCTCGGTGAAAACAGGTGTTTGGTGTGGCTTGAGCCTAATCTGGGGTCTGGGAAGAAGTCCCCACCATTTATGGGGTGGATGTCTCCTTCACTAGGCATCATGGTTCACACCTAGAATCCCAGCACATGGAAGGCAAAAGCAGGAATTGATGCCAGCTCAGGCTACAGAGTGAGACCCTGTCTCAAAACCTCAATAATAATAATAATAATAATAATAATAAAAATACAATAAAACTTAAGAATTTAAAAGTGGCACCATCAGATTGTTTAACTAAACCCAGGTCCTTTCTAAGCACTCAGTCTCGAGGTTGGAGGGGCTGGAGAGATGGTTCAGCCGAGAATGTACAGAAGGTTCTGTTCCCAGCACCCACATCAAGTCGTTTACAATGCCTGTGACTTCAGCCCCAAGAGATCCAACGCCCCCTTCTGGTCTTTGCGTGCACTGCACTCATATGCACGAATCCACACATAAACGTGAAAACTAAAACTGAAAATTAAAATTAAAAAGAGGATGTTGGATTAGAGCAATAGTTCTTAACCCTGGCTACATGTTAGAGATCCTTGGGGACTTTAGATGATAATCCAGAGATTCCAACCCAGTGGGATTGGGGACATTGCCTCTGAATAGAACATTATCTCTCATTCTGAAACTTGTTTCTATATGAAAGAGGCGCGGTTGAAAATGCCCCCCTTTGCTGAAAAAGCCACCCAGCTGGGGTCATGGGGGACTCTGGCTGAGCAGAGAGCTTTGAGGTCTCCTGTGTGAGGAGGTCCGCTGTGTGAGATGTTCAACTGGGCAGATACAGACAATATGTGTCATAGTGGGTCCTGGAAAAGGGGAGGTCTTCTGGGAAGTCTATGGTAGCCACTTGTCCAAGGACCCACTCAGCCCAGCAGCTCGGTTCTGTAGTGCCTCAGGCAAGCCATCGTTTGTGGCTGTATTTCTGGGCATGAATAGAAAACAGCTTTCCCATCCCACTTCTCACTGGCCTAAGCTGAGCCATGGTCAGGAAGCAAAGAGAAAGCATTCTAGTTTGTTGTTTTTTTTAGGGGGGGGGTTCTGCTTGTTTGTTTTTAAGAGAGTGTCCCTCCATTATGGAACTTCTTTTTTGTTATTGTTGTTTTGTTTGTTTTTCGAGACTGAGTTTCTCTATGTAACAGCCCTGCTGTAGACCAGGCTGGCCTCGAACTCAGAGATCCTCCTGGTTCTGCCTCCTGAGTGATGGGATCAGAGGTGTGCACCACCACAGCTGGCTGAGAAACTGCATTTGATGAACACCTTCCGAATGCAGGACGTCAAGGACAAGAGCACTCATATTTAATTCTCCAAAAACACCTTCAGAGTATTTTTTAAATCCCTCAGAAAGATTAAGTACCTTGCTGAATGTCTCATAGCTAATTGAAGGCACTCCCACTTCAGAGTATGTGTAGGGGGGTGTGGTTTAGAGATTGCGGTGAAGGTGGGATGGGGGACATTCCTGCAAGCTAAAGGCCTGAGACTTTGCCCTCTTCTCAATCCTACCCCCTCAGACTCCAGCAATGCTCACTGGACAAAACCTGTCTACAGGCTGGTGTGGCCCCAGACTCCTGTGGGCCCGGCCCTCCCTTTCCTGGCCAAGGGAGCGAGCTGTGACTGGAGGCAGCGAGGCATGGCCCTGTCCTGCCTTATCAGGACCGCACAGAGCCTGGAAACCCCTCGTATCAGGTGACTGAGGACATGGCTTGGAACACTGTGTCTGTTTACAGAAGTAGAGATTCAAGGGCTAAAGGTAGGGGCCCTGGGGAGGCATCTCCTTCTGGAGCCCACCGTGAGAGGGGCCAGAGCAGATGGGCAACATGGGATGCCTGAGCAGAGCTGAAAGTTCTTACGAGGCCAGACCCCTCTGCAGCCGTTCACACGGCAGGGCACCCACCCTGGTTCTCGTCAGCCCCTGGTCCTTCCAAATAGAGGGCAACTTTACTCCAGGGGAAGGGGTAAATTCCTCTTGACACACTTGCGGGGGTTATAAAGGATCAGGAAATGCATGGGCTCCTGGGGTCAGGAATGGAAAAGAATGGATACCTCAGACAGTTGGAAAATGGGCAAAATTGAAACCTTCCCTAATGGGCTATGGCCAGAGTCTGGGAAGGGCGGAGTAAACTCCGGGGCATCCTAGTGTGGTGTTGCGGTCCTTACTCCCTAGGAATCCATGCCTCCCTCTCAGGAGAAAATCTCTGCACCTTCCCACCCTTAAGCAGAGCCCAGCCAGGGAGGGCGAAGCAGCAGGAGGGCCCTAAGACCTGATTGCCATCATAACCTGAATCCCACCCTGCAAGGTTGTTTGGGAGCAGGGGCTGGGAAATCCCCCTTTAAACTCATTCTTCCAAAGCATAAACAAGGCAAACTGGGGGTGTAGCTCAGTTTATAGAGTACTTATCTAGCTGACAAGAAAGCGTTGGGTTCAAATTGCCCCAGCCCTTCTGATGGGCTCTCTAGCACCACAAACAGGTGTAGTCTGTAATGGTGGAGACAGGAGAAACAGGAGTTCAAATCCATTCTTAGGTATGTAGTGAGTTCAAGACCAGCTTGAACCCCAAAACACTAATATATTCACATTGGGCAACCACCATCTCATACATCTCATTAACTACTTCAGTATTCCATATCACAGTTTCATCTTAGAAACTATGTGCTACACACACACACACACACACACACACACACACACGCACACGCACGCGCACACACACACACACACACAAAACTATGATATGGAAGGCCAAAGCAGTTCTGGACATGGACAGAGGTTGGTGGTTGTGCAACAGTGTGAATGTAGTTATTGTCACTGAAGTGAAAAATACCCTTAAAATGATTAAAAGTGTAAACTTTACCTTATATATATTTTTATTGCAGTTTCAAGAATATGGTGCTGATTGATTTTCTCGGTGGCAGAGGACCTGCCTGGAATGCCTGAGGCCCCGAGTATAATTCCCAGAACGTGGAAAGTTTGAGAAAGGAGCAGAGGGGAGGACGGGGTGGGGGAAGGAAGAGAAGGACGGGAGGGCAGGCATTCAAGATGGACATGGAGTGCCACAGGGCGGTGGCTTGGGGGTTTTGGGGGGGGGACTGGTGGGGATCCCTGAAAACCTAAAAGAGCAAGTGTGAAGGAAGGTGCTTCCAGCCAAAAGGAGGCTCCCAGGAGAACGTGGGCTCTGGCCAGGTCTGGATGCAAGCCGGGGCGTGGGGAAATTGTCTTCTCCAAGCTGTGACTCCAACTCTCCTCTCCTTCTCTAGCTTGGATAGTTAAGTCATATTTGGACAGAACCAGAAAATTAAGGAGGCAAAATTTAGACCAAAATGAAGATCTCAAAATAAGACTTAGAGGTCCTCTTTAATCAGAGATAGCATCTACATTAAAAAAAATTTAACATTTTTTACTTGAATTCAAAAATACATGTTGTAGCTACTATTTTGCAGCTAAAGACTTCATGCCAAAACTAGTGTAAGTGATGTTTTATTATAGGAAAGACATTTTAATGTCTGCTTAATAACTTTCAAAAATGC
The DNA here is from genome assembly GCF_903995425.1 of Onychomys torridus. NCBI lineage: Eukaryota > Metazoa > Chordata > Mammalia > Rodentia > Cricetidae > Onychomys > Onychomys torridus. The sequence continues at coordinate 59,739,786 of NC_050443.1, read as the reverse complement.
CAATCATTCTATTTTATTTTATTTTAGTGTGTGTGTGTGTGTGTGTGTGTGTGTGTGTGTGTCCATTCCTACCAATAACTTCTAAGACCATGAAGTAATAAATAAGTGCTATTATATAAAAGTTCAGATATTTCTGTTATAAATAAAATAATGGCTATAATTCTTCCGTTGACATTTTGATACATGTATCTGTACATATAGCATTTTATTTAAAAAGTGGGGGCAGGGAGCTAAAGAGATGGCTCAGTGGTTAATAACTCAGATTCTATTCCCAGCATGCACATATTGGCTCACAACCATCTGTAACTCCAGTTCCAGAGGATCCAACACTTTTCTGGCCTCCATGGGCACCAGGCACACACATATATGCCAGCAAAAACACCCATACAGATAATATAAAAATTAAAAATAGGATCATAATATGCCTGCTATTTTATAGCTTCGAATTTTTAATTTAAAAACATTATGGGCCAGGCGCTGTGGCTCACAGCTGTAATCCTAGCAATTAAGAAACAGAGACAGGAAGGTTGCCACCAGTTTGAGGCCTACTTGGGCTATTCAGTAAGTTTCAGGCTAGCCTAGGCTACAGAGTGACGCTTGTCTCAAAAGGAAAAAAAAAATTGCTATGGTGAAGCCGGGCTTACTGGTTCATGTATGCAGTCCAGTACTCAGAAGGCTGAGGCAGGAGAATTGCCGTGAGTTACAAGTTGGACTAGCCTAGACTGTAATGTGCCTTGTCTCACATCAAAACAAAGCAAAAAATTTATGGGTAATTTTACATACCAATAAACAATTCCACATTAGCATACTTTAAAAAAAAGGGGGTGGTGGTGGCAAGAGATGGTGGTGCATGCCTTTAATCCCAGCACTCCAGGAGCAGAGGCAGGTGGATCTCTGTGAGTTAGAAGCCAGCCTGGGCTACAAAGAGGACAGCAGGGCTGTTACATAGAAACCCTGTCTTGAAAAACAAAAACAAACAAAAAACAAAAAGGAAGAATGGAAGGGAGGAGAGAGGGAGGGAGGGAGGGAGGAGGGAGGGAGGAAGAAAGGAAGGAGGGAGGGAGGAGAGAGGGAGGGAGGGAGGAGAGAGGGAGGGAGGGAGGAGAGAGGGAGGGAGGGAGGGAGGAAGCTGAGTGTGGTGGTGCTCGCCTTACTCTGGAGGCAGAGACAAGTGGATCTCTGTAAATTTGAGGCTAGCCTGGTCTACACAGCTAGTTCCAGGACAGTCAGGGATACTTAGAGAGACCAGAGACAGAGAGAGACAGACAGACAGGCTGCTTGGAGATAAATACCTCCTGGCACAAAACCAGGTAGCAGGCCCAGGTGGGACTGTCTCAGCTGCCTCCATGTTCACCCTGAGCTTCACCCTCTTTCCTTTCCCACCCTCCCAGCCTTTGTGCCCTTGTGCCCACTCTGACTTGCCGAGGCAGGCAGGTCTCTGTGAGTTCCAGGCCAGCCTTGTCTACATAGCAAGTTCCAGGAAAGCCACAACTACCTACACAGTGAGACCTTGTCTCAAAAAACAGGTGGGATATAGCTCAGTGGAAGAATGTTGCCTAGCATGCACCAGGCCCTGTGTTCAGTCTTCAGCTCTGTTTGTTTTCCAGTTTCCTTTTTCGGTTTTTGTTTGTTTGTTTGTTGTCCAAGACAGGGTTTCTCTGTGTAGCTTTGCACCTTTCCTGGAACTCGCTTTGTAGACCAGGCTGGCGCACGCCTTTAATCCCAGCACTCGGGAGGCAGAGGCAGGCAGAGCTCTGTGAGTTCGAGGCCAGCCTGGTCTACAAAGCGAGTCCCAGGACAGCCTCCAAAGCTAAACCCCGTCTCGGGGGGGGGGGGGGGGGGACAAAAAAACGAGAGAGAGAGAGAGAGAGAGAGAGAGAGAGAGAGAGAAGGAGGAGGAGGAGGAGGAGGAGGAAGAGGAGGAGGAGGAGGACTGTCTCATGTAGCCCAGGCTACATTGTTCCCTATTGAATGAAAAAATGAAATTAAAGGAGGAGGACATGACTACTTCTAGAGTATGGAGTGTTATAGGTATAAGGGAGAAAGCAGGCAGACAGAAGAGTCCAGGCCAAACATGCTGACCGACTAAACCAGACCAGGAGAGGAGAGAGGGAAGGGAGAGCAAGAGAGGATCCACCAATCAAGAGAAGCAGGCAGGCCGAGAGACCAGTTAACCAAAAGGGCTGAGTTATATAGGGATCAGCCTGGGGGAAGGAAGCGGAAGCCCAGCCCCTGGGAGGGAGAGGTTTCAGATAGGGAGCAGGGTGAGAACTGCTGGGCGGAGCCACAGGGACTGAGTGAGACTTGTTCTGGGTTCGAGATCAACCATTCCAGCCTTTTGTTGATGATAAGGGGCTAAGTAATCTCTTCTGTAACCACTTCTGGCTGAAATTGGGGCATCATTGGGGGTCCAGGAAGGCTGGAATGATGGGCAAAGGACAGGTAGAGCGGAGTACAGGCTGGGGGACATCTGTTTTGCTTGCTGCCCAGGTTTTGAGGGACCACCTGGGGTTAGTGAAGTTGTAGGCTGCTTTGGAGCAGTCTAGGATGCAGGACCACTTGGGGCTAGCTGCTTTGGAGCTGTCTAGGATACAGATTCCAAAGGAACACCTGGTGCTGGTGAGGTGTAGACAGTTTTGGAGCAGTCTGAAGTTGACTTGAAACTTGATGGGACAGATAGGCTAGGGAGAAAAGGTAAAGTTAATAGTTTAGGGGAAAAAAAAAATTTTTTTTTTTGAGCTGAGGATTGAACCCAGGGCCTTGTGCTTGCTAGACAAGCGCTCTACCACTGAGCTAAATCCCCAAGCCAGGGGATTTTTTTTTTAATTATTTGTTTTTATTCTATGTGTATTGGTGTTTTTTGCCACAAGTGCCTGGAACTGGAATTACAGGCAGTTATGAGCTACTATGTGGGTGCTGAGAATTGAACCTAGGTCCTCTGGAAGTCAGTGCTCTTAACCAGAGTCATCTCTCCAGCCCCTAGGGGAAAATTTTTATCTTGGGTGTACATTAGAAACTTTTAGGCCCATGGGCCTGGTAGTTGGGTGAGGGGAGTCCCAAGATCACAGGAGAAAGAGAGATACACCCCATCCTCAGGAACACTTATCTGGATTCCATTTGACCTGACCAGAGGAGGAAGAGAGAGAGATACACCCCATCCTCAGGAACACTCATCTGGATTCCATTTGACCTGACCAGAGGAGGAAGAGAGAGAGATACACCCCATCCTCAGGAACACTTATCTGGATTCCATTTGACCTGACCAGAGGAGGAAGAGGGAGAGACCCAACCCACCCTCAGGAACACTTATCTGGATTCCATTGGGGAGGTCCTAAGTCGACTCCCTGAAGCTTTACATGGATTTTTTTTTAAGTTTATAGAAAGAGATAAAAGTTTTAGGTATATTACCATTACCAGTGTTTGTATTCTGTACTGAAATCCACATTGTAGATGTAGAAAAAACAGACACACCTTTGAGCTATAGTAAAAGTTTAGGGACCCAAAGAAATTATTCTGGGCTAAAAGCAGTAATGCTCTTTCCTCTGTCTAGAGGGCTGCATAGATAGATTGGACAGAGATGTTTTCAGCACAACAAGAAGTATTTTTTTTTTTTTTCCGGAGCTGAGGACCAATCTCAGGGCCTTGCGCTTTGGCAAGCGCTCTACCACTGAGCTAAATCCCCAACCCCTGAGAAGCATTTTTAAGTCTGTATTTAGAAGACAACCAGAGGAAATTCAAAATTTGTGACTTTGATAACAACAGCAGTACCTTACCAGGGCTGAATTAATAGTTTATCAGAACTCCGTTAATTAATGTTAAAACTCTGAACTTTTGGAGTCTTAATGTAACAATAGCATAGAGAGGGAAAGAAATATGAAACATTTTTAAACATTGTTGTAGAATATTGTTTTAAAATGTGTTGCATTTGTTTATGCCCTGGAACATGTGTTTAACATGCAAAGATGTGCTGCATTCTTTTATGTTGATTTGTTTAACTCTGTGAGGCCGTGTCACTTTGCCTGTCTAAAACACCTGATGGTCTAATAAAGAGCTGAACTGCCAAAAGTGAGGCAGGAGAAAGGACAGTCGGGACTTTCAGGCAGAGAGAATAAATAGAAGAAATCTAGAAAGAAGAAAGAGCACGAGAGGGGGCTGGAGAGATGGGTCAGTGGTTAAGAACACTGACGGTACACAGAGAACCCGGTTTCAATTCCCAGCATCCACATGGTGGCTCACAACTGTGTGTGGCTCCAGTGTGGGATCCAAAACACCAGTGCACATAAAATAAAAATAAACAAATTATTTTTTAAAAAGGAAGAGCAAGAGAACAAGGAACAAGAAAAGAAAGGGCCAGCCACCCAGCTACACAGCAATAATGAAAGGCCCAGAGGCAAAAGGTAGATGGGATAAGTTAAGAAAAGCTGGCAAGAAACAAGCCAAGTTAAGGCCAGGCATTTATAATTAAGAATAAGTCTCTGTGTGTGCATTTATTTGGGAGCTGGGTGGCAGGCTCCCCAAAAGAGTCAAAGAGCCAGAAAAGAATAAAAAACGCTAACAACAAAACCTGTCTTGTGAGTTTATCTTTCAGAGTGAAGTCTGTCAACAAGGTAAGCTGTGTCTGCCTTTCTCAGCAGGAGACCTAGTAGCTCTAGATAGAAGGCCTGATTTTTATATATAAAATAACCTGAACAAGCAGCCTCAGCCTTGCCAGGAGGAGATGGTTTGCTTGCTGTTGTTAACATAAAACTACAGTTAGTCACCAATATCATCCGATCTGAGAAGGATGAATTTTAGCAGTAAGTCTAATCCAAATGACCTATATATCAGTTAGGATGACAGACTTAATGCAGCCTTTACGGTGACTCAAGGCTCCTAGATGGTCTAGATGACTTCACTGGTGACAGACTGTCTTTGGCTGCCACAGGGGACAGCGCTGCATCTTCAGCTGCTACACAGGGCAGCATGGTCCTTCAGCTGCCAGATCCAAAGGGTCTCAGAGTTTTTATGAGGTGAAGGAACTTGGGAAATTGATCTACCTTGGCCAGGCAGAGTAGGGCAATAAATCCAAAAGTGTCCAGAGTTTGGGCAGGACTGTGGTGGCAGGTGATGCATGGGGCAGTTTTTCCCAATCTAGGTGGAGTCGTGGGTGTCCCATTATCCTCTTTGGAAACTTCGGAGATGCTGCTAGGATCTGGAAGATTTTTTATTAAACATCTTAAATTCCATATTCAGCAGATCTCTGGAGAGTTTGAAGATCATTATCTATTAAGTATACCTGATTTTAAACAAACTTTTTTTTTTTTTTTTTGGTTACTGACTTTAGACTTAACCTTGAAAGCATAATAACAAAGTTAGGAAAAACAAAGAGGCCAGACATATATTTTCAAACCAGTTGCTATTAACCTGAGTAGACCTTAGGTATTCATAAACTTTACTTATCAAATATATATTATTTAACAACCTATGTTGTTTCTTAGCTAAAATTTCTAGAAGCCTGTTGTTAACACAGTTGGCAAAGACATAAGTAGTTAGACATACGTCTCTAGGTCAGCTCTTGTTAATTTGAGTGGACCTTTATAACCTTAGGAATTTATAAACCTTGATTATATTTAATCATAAAAATCCATCCTAATCCAAAATATTTGGGAGGTCTGTTGCTGTCTCTGTAGTCTAAAAAGGATGTACAATGATAAGCAGTAGGACTAAAAAGTTTTATAATTGTTACTTTAGTTGCTTTATACCACGTGATCATCTTAACCAAGATGGTGATGAAGTTACATGGCATGTACCCCTTAACCTTAGCAAAGATGGCTACTAGTCACATGGTTCCTTCCAGCTTGATGCAGCCAAGATGGAGGCACATCACATAGTTGCTATTTAAAACATCTATTTTTCTAGTAGATATATTTTTTAAATAAGAGTTGAATCCTAGACACACACACACACACACACACACACACACACACACACACACACACGTATTTTAAACAAGTGAATCACATACAATATGCTGTAGCAAGTTAAGATTACTTATATAAAGACTTTTAACTACAAGCCTTTTGTTATAAATGTTAAGCTAACTTTTTGTTACAGATGTTACAGATTTTTTTAAACCACACCCAGTGAATTTACAAATCCTGAGACAGTGTCTACATAAGTCAAGATTTCTTGAGAGCAGAGCTCCAGGAAATTGTAGCAGTAAGGGGCTTTGGGGAGTGTAGAGCAGGTGAAGTTTAGCTATCAGAGACTTGGAATCATTTGTGCGGTGGCAGAGATTGATATTGTGTGAGAGAATTTAGAAATCAAGTGTGCCACTTTGTGGCCATTTGCTGTGTACTGAGGCCAAGCCATTTGTACTATGACAGTGAGACTTTCATAAAATCTCAGAGTCTGAGGAGAAAAGGAGGAAGTGCCATGGAATGAACTCTGCCATAGGGAGGCTTCCAATCAGCTCCAAGAGGGATGAGGAGGAACAAGCAGGAACCCCACCGAGGGAGGGTTCCAGAGTCGTAGAGGCCATGAGGCAGTGGAGAAGCTGCAGGCTTGCTGAGTAGAGTAGGTGAGGCCCCTGAATGCAAAGCAGAGAGATAGAGGGTGTGGCGAGCTCCAGGGGCCAGAGAGAGGACACTTAGTGAACAGGCAAGGAGAGACGGATGGTTAGAGAAGATGGAGGGAAGAAACAGCCCAAGAGGCAGACTCTAGAATTTGGAATCAAATATGGTAGGTCTCAGAAGCCAGCAGAAACAAGTGACCCATACATATCTTAGGAGAGTCGAATCTGCAGCTTGGTTCAGAAAGGCTAAGTCCCCGGGAAGGGAACTCATACATGCCACTCCCAGGGTTTAAGCACCAGGCAAATGAAAAAACTTAAATAAAAGGAGAAGGACATGACTACTACACCAGAGTACGGAGAGACTTTTATTGGAGCTCTAAGCGGGAAGCGGGCAGAGTTCGGGCTGAACATGGCTGGCAAACTAAACCAGACCACCAGAGGAGAGAGGGGAGGGAGAGCAGGAGAGGATCCACCAACCAGGAGAGGTGGCCTGGGCCTAGAGACTGGCAGGAGCCAAAATGTCTGAGTTATGTAAAAATCAGGCTTGGGGAGGGAAGCAGAAGTTAGCCCCCTGAGAGAAAGAGGTTTAGGGTGGGGTAAGAAGCTCTGGGAGGAGCCACAGGTGCTGAGGTTTGAGACCTAACACCTTCGTGACCAAAGTTAGCATCTGACCCAGAATCTTCCTTCAAAAGACCCAAGTGCAGGAATCTCAGGTGTGTGCTGTAACACCCAGCTAACATATTCTAGAACATTCCTAACTGTGGCCTGAACAGGAGCCACTGGTCATCACCACCACTGAATGCTCCCTGGATCATCTCTTGGGGAGTTCTCTGACGTTAACAGGTGCCCCCCCTCCCTCTCTCCTTTCCTTCCCTCCCTCCCCCCCTCCCTCCCTCCCTCCCTCCCTCCTGCCCCCATTCAGAAAATAAGCATTTCAGAGTAGGTTCCAGCTGACTAGTTGCTTCCTAGAACTTTGCACCCCAAAGTTCAGTAGCTCCAAGAAAAGCTGAGGATTGGTTTTGCCGACAGATCTTCCATGTGGCCAGGTTTCATTCGATGAGACCAGAGCTCATCTCTGCTCCACAAGGCATTGGGCTTGACCTGGCCACAGCCTCCTCATGGCCATCCACTGGATTTTTTTACTTCCGTGACTTTTATGTACCAAAGTGACATGACTCTTGTTCAGATCCACTTGGTCCGTGTGGAGATGGACACACTGAATCACAAGTCTGCCTTTGTCAAGTGTGCGTCTTTCTCCAGCTCCATGTTCAGTGATGTCGTCTTGAAAGCTTGTCATCAGCCATGATGGCAGCATTCATGGCAAATGCTATGAATCAAGTCTTGGTTTCTTGTTTTATTGATTAGCTGATTGGCTATGTTAAGTGATTGTAAAATATTGATCATTCAAATTCAATTTAAAATTGTGCTGTCTATAGCCATGACATGGTGAATAGCAATGCATGTATGGTGAAATGTTCTCCTGGTTGAAAATTACTCTCTGACTCAGCAAAGGTGTGTCTTCCATGATTAACTAATGAAGCTCCAACCTGTTCTATTGTTTCTTTTCTTCTTCCTCCCTAACTAAAAGTGTCAACCAACATTTGTGTCAGAATGAAGATGAGTAACCAAGGGCTGGCTACAGGTACAAGAGCTGGGCAATAAATAAATAAAAGTATATTTACAATAATCAATTTTCCATATAGACTACTGTATGTTTTTATTATTATTTGAAAATGTCAAATCTTTATATCTGTAAGATTGATGTGTGTACCTAGGCACACATATTTTCCTCATGTCACTGGGTAGAGGAGGGCATCCATCAAAATGCAAGGTCTCCAGTAGTCTATGAAATCCTTAGACGACTAGCTGGATATGGGACTGCTTTACTGGATGACTCACTTCTGTGTCAGTTCAGTGAGAAATTTAAAAATGTAGTTTTCCACATACCTTATAACACTCAGGAGGCAGAGGTGGGACGTTTGGGAGTTCAAGGCCATTGTGGTCCGTCCGCATAGAGAGTTCCAGGCCAGCCAGGGATACATAGTGACACCCTGTCTCAAAAAGAAAAGAAGGAAGGAAGGAAGGAAGGAAGGAAGGAAGGAAGGAAGGAAGGAAGGAAGGAGAGAAAAAGAAAAAGAAAAGGAAAAAGAAAAGAAAAAGGCTAGAGAGATGGCTTGATGTATTTCCTGCTGTTCCAAAAGCCCTGAGTTAAGTTCCCAGCACCCACATCAGATGACTCACATCTGCCTGTAACTCCTGCTTCAGGGTACCTACACATGTGGCATATTGCCAGTGGCCGTGGCCGTGTCAGAGGAGCAGCAGGGGGCAATTGAAGTTCAAGGTGTCAGCCCACTAGGAGAAAACTCCCTGATGAATGAATCTCGGATAGGCAAGGCCCTGAGACCACAGACCCTGGAATGTCATTTGCTTCTGCTGTGCCTTCACATGTTTGCTGCTGGTGTCTTTTTCTGGTGCCTGGCATGGTGTGATTGAGTGTGGGGAGAGTCCTACTGCCTGTAATGTAGTGTGTTTATCTCATGGAAACATCCTGTTCTACTGGGCATTTTGACCTGTGGATTATTATGAAGATGACTTCTTCCTAAGCTGTACTGTCTAATTGATAATAATATACAGAGTTTTGATGAATAAATACAAGGAAGTGTCACACAGCTGGAGCACATGAGTTTCTATTGAGAAGCTGTGTAGACTGTGGCTTAGGTTAATGATTAAGAAAAACAACTGAGTCCCAGTAGCCCAGCTAATTAAATTCTTTTAATCTTAATGTTGGGAGATGTGTTCACAGGCTTCAGAGTGCATAATAGCTGAAACAAAACTTTGAAAATAACTTAAAGTTGAACTAAGATGTTTTTGTCAAATAGCTTTCAGGTGAAAAACCCAAGAAGATAATCTGAAGCTTTAGAAAAGCACATAGTTGAATGCAGAACTCTTTAAGGTCAGAGAACAAGAGCAAAGCAGCCCAATTATCATTAGCTGACACACTTTTCTTGCTAGGATTGGTTGATGATCAAAGGTGATGATTAATCCCTTATACCCATTTCTGCCCTCAATCTCCTGATATAAAAAAAAAAAAAAAAAACTATTGATGAATGGGTATGCATCCTAAAGATTTAAAGTAGAGCTGACTGATTCTTTTTCATATAGGTTTGTGATTCCTTTAGGATTCCTTATAAGATTACCTTTCAAGATAAGTAATAAAGCGACTGGCCCTTTCTTTGTAGCTGCAGAGTACAGCCTGCCAGTAAAAGACCTGACTGAGAAGAACACCTCGTTTGCCCATGCTGTTAATCTACAACATGTTGCTTGGGTATGAATGTATGTGGGCTCTGGAATAATTTGTTTTTCACCTGTAATATGTAAAATGTTTAATCATGTAAGGGATATGGGAAACATGCTGTTTTTTCACTGTTTGTTTTGTATTCGTTGTAATCATTCACTTGGAAAACAGAATGTAACCACATTGTAATTTGTATATTGCCTGAAAGATGTTGCTGGGGTATATAAGCTGTAAGAAAAAGAATAAAGATAGAGTTAAAATGGGCTAGAAGGGAAACATCATCAAGAATGAGAGTAGAAGGAAAACATCAAGAATGAGAGAAGGAAATCACCAGGAAAATAAAGACTAGAAAATGCAAAAGAATAATAAAGAAAAGGTCTGAAGGAAACCATCAAGAAAGTGAGTGTCTCTTTCCCTAACTCTCTTAGACAGAAAAGTCTTAGTATGTGGATTCCTTTCGAGCCCTGCGCTGCTGGAGCCTGGTCCCCCAGGCAGCAGTAGCATCCACACACATATACAAATAAATAAAAATAAACATTAAAATATAGCACACACTTTTCTGGGCAGGAGAGATGAGTTAGAGGTTAACAGCACTTTTTGCTCTACCAGAGGACTGGAATTTGGTTCCCAGTACCTACACTGGGCTCTGTAACTCCAGCTTAGAGGATCCATTTTCTGGCCTCCAAGGGCACTTGAACACATATGATATATGTTCATGTAAACACACATAAAATTTTTAAAATAAATCACATATATATGCATACACACACTTTGCTTGATGTTTCATTCAGCAATTAAACATTTAGCTTTTTTTAATAGAAATTTTATTGGAGAGAATAGAACCAGCACATATACAGGGAAAAGAACATAAAAATTCAACTGCTGTAGAACAACTGAAATCCACAATTATCCAATGTAGTTTGCCATTACTTTTCAGTTTCTTAACCAGCTTCCCTTAGTAGTGTGGGTATTTTTCAACTGAAACAGCATCAAGTTTTCAAAGAATTAAGAACCTCGGGAAAGGGACCCACTCTCAAGATAATGAAGGCACTATCAAGAGCCTCCTAGAGGGAACAACTCTACCAAATATTCCTTAGAGTAACTTGCGAGTGTAATAGTCTCTGTATCCCAGAGACCAGAGGGAAGGGTTAGAATGGGTACCAATGATGCAGTAATCAAAGCAGCCACGTTTTCTTCTCAGGAGAGCTCCTATAAGGAAACCAGGGGAAGCTGGAAAAGAAATACCAAAAGTCCACACAGCTATTTCCATTACACTGCTTCGTTTGGACACTGGAAGTGGAAAAGAAGTCAAATAATAGCCAGGCATGATGGTCCTAATAGCCAGGCATGATGGTCCACGCCTTTAATCCTGGCACTGGGGGGGGGGGGGGGGGGCGGCAGAGGCATGTGGATCTCTGTGAGTTCCAGGCCAGCCTGGTCTACAAAATCAAGTTCCAGGATAGCCAGGGCTGTTATGCAGAGACACCCTGTCTGTCTCGGGGGGGGGGGGGGGGGGGAGTGGAGTCAAATAACATAAGATTCAAAGAGTTAGGTTTATCCATTGGCTGCAGCCAACGACAAGTTCAAGGCCAACGTTCTTTGGGATTTCGTTGTACTGACTTGGGTTTTCTTTATCTCTTTCCATTTAGTCCCAGTCAATTAGGGGTTCTCTTCTTTAGATCAGCTGGTTTTTCTGCAAACCTCAGCTGATTGTGGACTTCTGAAACCAGAAGTCTGTGGCCAAGTGTTTTTCTCATCTTTGTAATTCAGGCAGTCACGTCATCAGTTGGTACTGTCTGTCTTGAAGTGCTTGCTCTGTGGTGCTTCTTCCTCACTGTGTCTTTCATTTGGATTTGATCTTTATTCTGAACAGTCTGTGTTTGAAGTTGCCCTTGCAAATGAGTTTGTCACCATCCTCGATATCTTTGCCTCTTGGGTTTTTAGCCGCAACTCTGTCTTTGCGATGGGCTAGCAACTGCGGTGTTCTTAATCCTCCATCTTTGATCCTGGCAACTGGCACGGTCTCTTCCAAACTGACTCCTCCCTTTCATTAAACATCAGCAGCACTTGGGTTTGAAAAAAGAGACCTCTTTATATTTTTGGTTGTGAGCCTAGCCTTTAATGGCTGAGCTATCCCTCCAGCCCGAGACCTCTTTAAATTCAGGAGCACACAACATTCCAAGGTCAATTGCTGCTGTGTTTGCCTAAGTAAAATGTCTTCAAATTTTCCTGAAGGTTTACTGTGCAAATGGACACATATGTTGGCCAGTAATCCATTGTAAAGATATTTACAGTTAGTTTGATATTGCCAGGTACATTCTGGTTCTGCACATACTGCTTGAATTGAATCATGGTGTCTTGAGAAAGCTCTGTGTCTTTAAGCATCCCTTCAGGCTGGCTGGTGAAAGCTCCACACCCATGTTTCAGTTTGGACAGCATCTCTCTCTCAGCATCTACAGATCCACTCTTGCCAGCTAACAGGCATTTGGTTAAATCTTTCACATAGAAAGCCTCAAAAACATCTTTTCCATAGATACATCTAGAAATGATCATCATTTTATCCAACATCTTCCTAAGGTGTGGTTTCTTTGCTGTTTGCACAAAGTTTTGAATCCACACACTTTGCTCTCAGTTCAGCTGGTTTATTTGTTCTTCTACTAACGAATGTTTCAAATTATTCTTTCATAGCATTAATAAAGTTTTTGTTTTTCAGAAAGCAGGTGTCAGTTATATGGTAAACTTCATCTTTAAAGTCCAACAATGTTTTATTTTTCAAGACAGGGTTTCTCTGTGTAACCCTGGCTTTCCTGGAACTCACTTGGTAGACCAGGCTGGACTTGAACTCATAGATCTGCCTGCCTCCAAGTGCTGGGATTAAAGGCATGCAACTGAAGATCTGATAGAGGGAAGACAAATTTGAATTCTGTTTAAGGTTATTTAACACTTTCTGAAGAATTGTTATTAAGTGTTCACCTAGAAGTTGCTTCTCAACAGAAGCAGTTAGTGACTCCTGGGTGGTCTGATGTAAGGAAGAAGTCTGTCCACTCCTAGGCGTTTATTAACATGTCCAAGTTACACAGGAGCCTCTCTTTCTTGCACTAACTTCTAACCTTCAGCTGTATAAAGCCAGGTAGTTTCTTCCAAAAATCACTGTTCGGAAGAGTCTTGGTGAATTTGCAAATCAGACAGCATGCTTAAAAGGCTTCTGATGTAAAGCTCCATTGACTGTTTTGCCATCCCCCTCTGTCAAGAGTAGGGTGCCATCAATTGTTTTCCTCTTGACTTCTTGGTCACTTCTAATATGAACCCTAAATAACTCCAGCCCTATGTCCCAAATGCCTCCATTCAGTAGCACTGGCTTCTGAAGAACATAAGTTCTATCCAGAAACAAACAAACTGCCCCTGATCATTATCATTTGCCTATAATCGTTTTTTGCCAGCATCTATCAACCATTTTTTGAAAAAGAACACAAACCAATGAATCCTCTATGAACTGATGAATCTGTTTTGATGTGGTCTTCACAGATCTGTCTCAGCTGCTCATACGAGTTTACAGAAATCTTGTAAGAGCAAAGATTTTCTACAGTCAAGTTGTGTTCTTCTAAATTGCACTTAATTGAAATACTATTCTGAATAGCTTTTGCCATATCTTTTAGCTTTTATCATGTGTCATCTCTATAGTTTTAGGCTTACCTTTAGAATTCCTGATCACTTGTTAGCAGAGCCAGTCTTGCTACTTAGTGAAGCTAGAGACCGTGGTAGAAGATTTAGCCAGGCTGTTTGCGTAGTGCACCAGAGAATTAATAATACTCTTACTTTTAAGTTGCTGCTTCTGTGAGATTGCAGCAGTTGGGGACGATGAGGAAGATGAGGAGCAAGATTCTTTAGGCATTTTCCTATCAAACCCTACAAACTCCAAGGTGTCTTCAAATGCAACTTCTTCTACATGGGTAGGTAGCTGGAAGTGGCCACTGGAACCCTGCCCGAGGCAGAGGATGAGGTTGAAATGGACACCGACTCTCTAGGTTGTGGAGGGGTAGAAAAGGAAAGGGTGCAATCAGAGTTCTCTCTAGTTACTGCTGCTCTGCTGCCGCTGTGCTATCAACGTTCTCTTCTTGGCAGAGTTCGCAGGAGTTGGCGCTGATTCGACCATCAGTGGCAGAAGTACCTGGGAAGACACTGTTCATAACACCCAGATGCTGAGACCCCCAGGTCCGCTGGACTTGAGGTGCAGAGGAACATTCAGCTTTTTTATTAAGAGCTTCTCATCTAGCCCTGTTTTCCATGGACCACCGGCTCTGAGGGGCTTGACTAAACTTTAGGGGCCAGGGATTCATTCACTAATTATATGTTCCCAAGGATACAGACTCACCACTCCAGTACGTGCAAGTTAGTGGACAGTGCCCTGTTGCACCACTGACTTCTCATGAGGCATGTTTAGACTGAGGGCGAGGTCTGGGGCGGCACCATTGTTCCAAGTATCTTTTATTATTTTATTATGTTTTCATTCTGGGACTGTGGCTTGGGTGTGAATAGCAATAATAACTACAATGGCAATGAGACGGTTGTTCTGGTTATCCCCTAGTCCCGATTGTTTGAACAGAACAACCCACAGAAAGAGATTCATTCATTTACTCAGCATCCCTGGCTGACCATGAGGGGGCTGGGTCTTGTCTCAGTCTCCTCCAGTGGCCATAACAAAATACCACCAACTGAGTGGCTTAAATGACACCTATGTAATTCTTACAGATGGTGTCAGCCTGTCCGGTTCCTCGCTGAGGGCTCTCCTCCTTGACTTCCAGACAGACACCACTGTAGTGTTTGGCCTCCCAATAGAGGGGGACAGCCAACTCTCTGGGATCTCCTCTTTTCTTTCTTTCTTTTGTTTGTTTCCTGAGACAGGAAATCCCTGTGCAACAGCTCTGGCTGTCTTGAACTCACTCTGTAGATCAGGGGGGCCTCAAACTTACAGAAATCTGCCTGCAAATGTTTCCCAAGTGCTGGGACTAAAGGCGTGCACCACCACCACCGCCCAGAAGGTATCTCCTCTCATAAGGACACTAATTATATCAGAGTTGAGCTTCATCCTTTGGACCTCATTTAATCTTAATGACTTCCTTACTCCAAATACAGCCTCGCTGGTTCTAAAGCTTTCATACACGGATGCTTTTACTTATTTATTTGTTTGTTTGTTTATTTGTTTATTATGTATACATGCCAGAAGAGGGCACCAAACCTCATTATAGATTGAGCCACCATGTGGTTGCTGGGAATTGAACTCAGGACCTCTAGAAGAGCAGCCAGTGCTCTTAACCTCTGAGCCATCTCTCCAGCCCCCAATTTTTTGTTTGTTTGTTTTTCTTTTTCTTTTTCTTTTCTTTTTTTTTTTTTTTGTTTTGTTTTGTTTTGTTTTGTTTTTTCAACACAGGATTTCTCTGTAGCTTTGTAGACCGGGCTGGCCTTGAACTCACAGAGATCCACCTGCCTCTGCCTCCCGAGTGCTGGGATTACAGGCGTGCGCCGCCGCCGCCGCCGCCGCCGCCCAGCCCCGATTTTTTTTTTTTTTTTTTAAATGAGACAGTCTCACTATGTAGCCTCAGTTAATTGAAACTTACTATGTAGACCAGGTGGCCTTGAACTCACAGAGATCCTCCTGTCTCTGCTTTCCAAGTGCTGGGACTAAAGGTGTGTGCCACCATGCCTGGCCCTCATAAACCAATTTAATGGATATAAAAATCAGCCTGTAGCAGGTCCCCTATTTGAGCCCACTGACTCCACATCCCAGTCCTCAGCACCCAGTCAGGCCTTCTTGGCCCATGTCTGGATGATGTCAGAACTTGTGTGGGAAAACTTCACCCTGCTAGTCACCCCCAGGAGTGGATGGATGGACCCCTGAATTCCAGGCTTTCTGACTTCTTTGGTTGTAGCAAGCTTTTTCATCGATCACCAGTTCAAAAACTAACATGGAGACTTATTAATTATGAAAGCTTGGCCATTAACTCAGGCTTGTCTCACTAGCTCTTATAATTTAAAATAATCCATATTTTCTTTCATCTATGTTTTACCATGTGACTTTTATGTCTCTCCCATTCTGTGTGTCTGACTCATCCACATCTTGTTTTTTGTGGGCCTTTTATTGTTGTTGTTGTTTGTTTTTTGAGACAGGGTTTCTCCGTGTAGTTTTGGTGCCTTTCTTGGATCTCACTCTGTAGCCCAGGCTGGCCTCGAACTCACAGAGATCATCCACCTGCCTCTGCCTCCTGAGTGCTGGGATTAAAGGCGTGCTCCACCACCGCCCGGCTCATTCCACATCTTGATGGAGTCTCCTGCATGCCTCCGATTATCTCCTCTTCCTCCCTCTGCCTGGAAGTCCTGCCTATCTCTTCAGCCTAGCTACTGGCTGTTCAGCTTTTTAGTATACCAATCACAGCAACACCTCTTTACACAGTGTACTAATATTGTGCAACATTTGGGGGTTGTTTTGTGTGTGTGTGTGTGTGTGTGTGTGTGTGTGTGTGTGTGTGTGTGTTTCCTTTAGACAGGGTCTCACTATATACCCCTAACTTGTTGACCTCCTTCTTGACCCTGGCCTCTGACCTCAAGTCAAGCAAAGCTACACATCAAATCTAGCCCAGAGAACTGGCCAGGTGCCTATCCCCGGCCTCAAGCAGCACTTTCCCTAAAGGCAGGAAATTCTGTCCCATGTTCAAACTTAAGACCCTTTTTCCCTTTGGAAGACTCTCAAAAAGTTGCATGCAGTCCAGTAATGCTCTAGGGCAGAGGTTCTCAACCTGTGGGTCATGACCTCTTGGGGGTTGAATATCAGATATTTACATTAAGATTCCTAACAGTAGCTAAGTTACAGTTATGAAGTAGCAACAAAATAATGTCATGGTTGGGGGTCACCGCAGCATGAGGAACATATGTGTTTAACACAGCATATGTGTTAAAGGGTCACAGCATCAGGAGGTTGAGAACCGCTGCTCTAGGCACATACTCCAGGTAACACCTGTGGCCCTTTCATCTCCTCTTCCTCTTCTCCTCTGTCTCCCTGTGCAAAGAACTCATTTCCTCTTTATCAGCATTTCTAATGTTTCTAAGTGGTAGGTAAGGCAGGCAGTGGTGGGAGGAAGCTGTCCCCTAAAGTCACTGGCCAGATCAGCATCTTGCCATGCATCTGGGGCCCATTTAGACCTGGCTGTGAGAGTGACCAAGAGGCCTGCTCAGAGCTATACAATTTTAAAGATCTATCTAGGACTGGGCAGCGGTGGTGGCACCCGCCTTTAATCCCAGCACTTGGGAGGCAGAGCCAGGAGGATCTCTGTGAATCTGAGGCCAGCCTGGTCTACAGAGTGAGTTCCAGGATAGGTGCAAAGCTACACAGAGAAACCCTGTCTCGAAAAACCAAAAAAAAAAAAAAAAATCTATCTACCTGTGTATTTATCCTTCTATCTATTTATCTATCTATCTATCTATCATCTATTGGTTTTTCAAGACAGGGTTTCTCTGTGTAGCCCTGGCAGTCTTGGAACTCATTCTATAGACCAGGATGGCTTCGAACTTACAGAGATCCACCTGCCTCTGCCTCCCAAGTGCTGAGATTAAAGGTGTATGCCAACCCTGCCTGGACAAGACTTATTTATTTTTATTTTATGTGTATGAGTTTGCTTGCTTGGATGGATGTGCACCACATGTGTGCCATGCCCACGGAGGACAGAAGAGGGTGTTGAATCCCCTGGAACTGGAGTTATAGACGGATGCTAGCTGCTGGGTGGTTGCTGAAGAACCAAACCTGGTTCCTCTGGAAATACTTTTAACCGCTGACCATGTCTTCAGCCCCCAGACTTACTAATTTTTTTTTAATGATTCCAACTTTTCCAGAACTGTCTGGCTTTCTCTTAAAGCCTTGTATCTACCACCCCTCTAGTACCGAGGCGGCGGTGGGGGGTGGAGGGCGGATACACAGACTTGCATTTGATAGACATATGCTTAATTCAAAATTGACCCTGCATTGGGGTCTACTGAGTCTCCAGTGGGCAGGTGATTGTACATCCTGCTTCAGGTTCCTCCAGTAGAACCAGAACCCAGGTGCTATGGTTCAGATGTTCCAGCAAAATTCATTTATTGAAATCCTAACCTCTGGCATGATGATATATGGAGGTGGAGCCTTTGAGAGGTGACTAGGTCATGAGGGTGGAGCCCTGGAATATAAGATCAGTGCCTTTAAACAGGGGCCTGAGGGAGCTGCATCATCCCAACTGTCATATGTGAGGGACAGCAAGAAGACACCATCTAGGAGACTTCTTACCAGATGCTAAATCTGAGCTCAGACTTCTTGGCCTGCAGAACCGTTGTTGCTTAGAATTGTTTATAACCTACCCAGTGTGGGGTATATTTGTTACAGCAGCTGGAACAGACTTGAATACAAAGTGAGGAGCATAGGACCATTGATAAACATTTGGAAGCCCTACCACACACTACAAAGATCATATTAAAATATCTCCATTTTGCATTAAATATATATTTGCCAGAAAGTAATTTGAAATGGGTGTGGGTTTTTTTTTCCCTCTCTTACATTTTTTTTTTTTTTAATTTTGCCACAATTTTTAGATGTAGGAAGAGGCAAAGAGTATAACCCACAGCCTTTCCACTAGCTCAGGAATGGAATGTTACCCATGTATTTGAATTGCTGGGAGATGCACCTTTTCTGGTCCTTTCCCCTGCTCCAGAGGTAGTGCCATGCTGAATTTGAAAAATGTTGTTCCCATTCATTTCTTTAAACTTTAGAGATGTCACTAACATACATCTATGGGTTGTTTTTTTTTTTTTTTCTTTTCTTTCAATTTTCCCACTGTGACTTGCTAAAATTATAATTTTGCAATTGACATTATTTATTTACAAGCTAATTAAATCACTAAGTTCTTGAAGACGACCCCCCCCCCAATAAATCTAACCTATAAATTGACCTCAAACGTTATCAGAGGGCCCGACAGTGGTGGCTCGCGCCTTTTGTCTCTCAGCACTCGGGAGGCAGAGGCAGGTGGATCTCTGTGAGTTTGAGGCCAGCCTGGTCTACAGAGTGAGTGCTTGGACAGCCACAAGAAACCCTGTCTCGAAAAACAAAACACAACAACAACAACAACAGAGCTATTTAATGTTTCTGAAGACGGTAAGTATGTTTGGTGGCCATTTATTTATCTAGATATCGCTTCTATTTTGTAGCTTTCCTTTTATACTTTGTAAAGGGTCCCTGTGAGTATGGAAACCTTACTTAGGCCCGGACCCTGGCTGGGTCTGGAGTCCTGGGGCGGGATTGGGGTGGTAAACAACAGAGTCCCTTGGGGACGCACAGAGCGAGAGCGGCAAGGATATTAGGAAACCAAGGGAAGGTGACGTTTAGGTAGCCCTGGCTGAGCCACGGGCCTGTCCTAGGCCGTTGTCATTCGTTAAGGCACCCCTACCTGACGGGTGATGTTGGGACCTATGCCAGAAAGAAGTAAGCTTGGTAGAGGGGGAGCTGGGACTGAACACCCACCGCGGACCCGATCCCTGGAGGTGCTGCCTGTCTGCCCCGTGCATCTCTACCGTTCCAGTCCCGAGTCCTTTCTCAGACTCCTGCCTAGAACCTTGTTTTACCGAGGGGAAGCTGGCCCAGAGGTTCTGCGAATCCAGGAAACCCAGTTCAAACACCACTGGGCATTTCCCGACCCTACTCCACCACCACTGGCCACGCCTCCCCACCGTACCCTCCCCTCCTGGTCCACCCTCCCCCCTCCGCGCTCCTCCCTCCCTCTACCCTGCACCTGACCAGGGCGGGAAGGAGCCCGCAGGCCGCTTTCCAGATGCGATAGTCTCAGGTGGCTGCCTCTGGGGCCCGCAGATCTTGCCTTATCGTGATCCATCAAAACCTTTCCTGCCACCTGAGCTCCGACTCAAGGTCACCTCCAGCGGCTCTCTTGCCCACTGCATAGACTCCCTGCTACCTACCTGGAAACTAAGACGAGAGGGTGTGGGGCATTTAAAGAGCAGGATTCTAGCTTGGAGTTTCCATAAGAAGCAGAGCCAGAGTGTAGCCAGGTGAGAGGCACAGCGAGTGTGATCCCAGATGACTAGGGCTTCCTCCCAGGCTCCTGCAGGCTGAGCTCCACAGCCCAGATGAGTCATTTCCTCTCTCTGGGCCTCAGTTTCCCAACTGGAAAGGCTGTAGTAAGAACAGTGCTCTCTAAGATCCTTTCAAGGGCAAACGACACTGTGGCACATGCCTTTTTAATCTCAGCACTCAGGAGGCAGAGGAAGGTGACTCTCTGAGTTCGAGGCCAGCATGGTCTATTACAGAGGATTAGGAACCATCATCCATGTGGGTGCTGGGAATCTAACCCAGGTCCTCTGAAAGAGCAACCAGTGCTCTTAGCCGCTGAGCCATCTCTCCAACTCCAAATTTTATATTTTTAATAAAATTTTTATATATACTTTCTTAGGGTTTCTAACGGTGTGATGAAACACCAAAAGCAAGCTTATACTTTCCACCATAGTCCATCACTGAAGGAAGTCAGGACAGGAACTCAGACAGTAGGCAGGAGCTGAGGCAGAGGCCATGGAGGAGTGCTGCTTACTGGCTTGACTTGCTGAGCCATGGCTTGCTCAGCCTGTTTTCTTATAGAATCCAGGACCACCTGCCTAGGGGTGGCCCCACCCACAGTGGACTGGGCCCTGCTCCATCAATCACTAATTAAGAAAATGCCCTACAGGCTTGCCAACAGCCCAACCTTATTGAGGCATTTTCTCAATTGAGGTTCCCTCCTTTCCAGGGACTCTAGCTTGTGTCAAGTTGGCACAAAACCAGCCAGCACATATACTTATGTATTAAATATAATTGCTTGCTTCGATTAGAAATATAAATCAGCCCAGGTGGCACAGGCCAGTCATTCTACCTACTTGGGAGCTTCAGGCAGAAGGATTAGAAATTTAAGGTTCAAGATGAGTTAGTTACAGGTTAGCAAGACCCTGTTTCAAAATGTGAAGGAGAAAAAAAGTAGCTCAGAGGTAGAGCATTTGCTTAGTGGCATTTGAGAGGCCCTGGTTCAACCCCCAGGACCAACAAAAAGAAAAAGAAAGGGCTGGAGAGATGGCTCAGCGGTTAAGAGCACTGGTTGTTCTTCCAGAGGTCCTGAGTTCAATTCCCAGCAACCACATGCTCTGGCCTGCAAGCATGCATGTAGGCAGAACACTGTATACATAATCAATCAATTGATCAATCAATCAATCAATCTTTTTTTAAAAAAAAGAAAAGGAAAGAAATGCCAACAAACCCATACCCTGCCATCTCAGGAAGAATCCAACCCACTGCCTAACAGGAGGGACAGAGAAACCACAGGAGGGCAGGGTGAGGAAGGGGTCCCATGCTCTCCATGGTGCTGCACACTAGGATAGTCAATGGGCTTTGCGAATGGTGTGCCTGAGTCCTACGGCAGAGCAATTGAATCAGAACTTCTCAGTGTGGACCCGGTGGTGTGGACTTTGGTGTTCCTGAATTCAGATGAATCTGCTGTGCACTGAGGGCCGAGAACCACCCTTTGAGGTCAGAGCTCCCCACTCCTCCGTGCTTGTGAGTCCCCTGAGGGGCTGTGTACTGGGTCCCATTGTAGACTTTCCTACTTATTAGGATGATGCCTATGCCTTTCTCACAGCTATTTCCACACCACTAACTTTGTGGCACAATACAAATTAAATCTCTTCTTACAGTTCACAAGAAGTCTCATTGGGCTAATATCACTGAATGGGGCTATGCTACATCTGGAGGCTCCAGGGATTCTCAGTGAAAATCCTGAGTGTCTATCTGATGGGATTCTCTGAGGTCACATGCGCAATCCTAACCCACCACTATGGACTAGACAGCATAGACTGGCCTAGACTGTATGACATGTCTTAATCTTGACCAGTGGGCCCAGAATGAGCTTCTTGTTGGGAAAGAGGGTGGTGGAGCAGAAACCCTTGGGCTTCAGGAATCACCCAGATCCAGGTCAGCTCATTCAATCATGAATTCAAAGCACTGGAGACCTTGTCTCCACCCTAATGGAGACGTTAAACCAGTTTCTCCTTATCTCTGATTTATAACAAAATTCCTAAAAATTAAAGACTTCAAATCAGTGTGTGATGGGCTCACTATAGTGTGGGCCCACAATTTGGGCTGGGCTCTGCATGGTTCTTCTAGCCAATTGCATTGGCTGCCAGCTTAAGGTCCCTCATCACCAGGTCTAGTTTTTGTCTATCATAGGAGTGTCCAGCAGACTGGCCTGGGTGCTTCTCTTGGCTGTAGTGTCCCCAGTAAGCAGGGTGGGGGTGGGAGGGGTAGGGTGTTTCAGATTTGCTAATGTGCTATTGGCCCAAGCAAATCATGTGGGCAAATACAAAGACCTTATGAGCAGAAGCTTCACCAGGATGTGGGTGTGAAAGGCATGGTGACCCACGGAACAATCTGTTGGGACTACCTATCACTAACTCCTCTACCTCCCAAAGCACTGTACTTCTCCTCTGGAGAATTGCCTACTGTTCAAGAACATGTCCTAACCTCACAGTGACCTGGCTTCCAGGCCAGGAGTGACAAGTGTTCCCATACCTCTCCCCTGTCGCTTTTTGGTTCATAAAAGGACTTGATAGTCATACCCCATAGTGATGACAGCTTTGGTTCAGTGGGTATCACCAGTGAGAGGCACCTGGAGCTAGAGCTGTGTGGGACTTGGCAGCGCACTTGACCTCTATTAGGCAGGAACAGGACAAACGGAACACTTCTGTTTACATATACACAGTTATAGGTGGAGCAGCCAGTTCTAGGCACCCTGGAGACCCCGGGAAGGCAAGACCTTCAGGGTTCCTCAATTCTCTGGCTCCTTACCTCATGAAGAAAGTGATGACTAGTTCTCAGGTCTCTTAGGCCATAAGGCTCCAAAGAGGCTTTCCTGGAGGGCAGGCGGGTGGCAGTCAGCTGTCCTGCGAGAGTGACTATGTGTCCCATTTGCCTGGGACAGTCCCGTCTACATCCGATGTCCCAGTATAATTATTCATAGGTTACCTTCTCTGTCTGGCTTAGATGTTGCAGGTCAGGTCGTTAAAGCCCATGTTCATCCTAGACTGCAAGGAGGGAACTGGACAGGCTTGCCCAGGACTCGGGGACAGGCGTGTTTGTCTTGCCCTGTTGCTGACAAACTGGGGGACTTGAAGCATGTCCATTCTTCTCTCTGGTGGCAGTGCCTTCACGTCTAATGTGAGGGGTTAGCTTAGATAGCCCAGTCCAGGTGGGCTGAAAGTGAGATGCTCGCCCTGGGGTTTCCACTCAACCCATAGGTTAATGAGCCTTTGATCACTGTTCCCTAGGAACCCACCACATTGTACCAGATCCCTTCCCACCCTACCTTTCTGTGCCACAGGTCATTCATGTCTCCCAGTTTCTGTCTGTCTCAGGGCTCCAGGCCAAGTGGGACCTGATGCTTGTCCACCCACCTCTCTTCCCCTTCACTGTTCCGGTCAGATTGTTCTCTAGCCTGCCCTTCATGGCTGGGTGTACTGTGGGACAAACAACTAAATCCCTGGTGATTTTCTCTGTATATCATACGAGGTCATGGGTCAGAGTTGTCAGGTTAGGGATGTTACATTAAATGCCTGGCTCACAAAGAGATTCTCCAGGGTATTATGACATGTACTTCTCTGTCTTACTATTAACTACCTGGAGAGCCCAACCCAGGTCCTCACAGGGTCATTTGAGAACTAATGGAAGTGACTTGCCAACACAAGCTCTCAGGCTCCTTTCTCCAACTCTCTGCACTAGAAGTTTCTGTGAAAACTCACTGATTAGTCCCAACGCAAATTCCACGTTCACAGGACTAATGGACAGGATGAAGCAATATGGATGCTTTGAACCCTTTAAAATGATCACATAGCTGCTCTGAAGATCTTTATCTCAGCAAGGCTAAGCTGCAAAATTGGCCTTGAACTTCCTTCCTTAGTTCCCAATCCTTCAGTCCTGATATTAGGAGTTTTGTCTCAAGCAGGATATCAGAGGACATCAGCTTTATGGTCTGACACTCAACTAAATGGAACCTTATCCCTTCTGAACCAAGACATCTTTTTCCTCTTTAAGACAGGGTCTCACTATACAGCAGTGGCTGGCCTTGAACTCAGTGTGCAGACCAGGCTGGCCTTGAACTCACACAGATCTGCTTGTTTTCCTCCTGAGTGCTGAGATTAAAGGTGTTCTCAACCATGCCTGGCCTGATGCGCTCGCTCTCTCTCTCTCTCTCTCTCTCTCTCTCTCTCTCTCTCTCTCTCTCTCTCTCTCTTTCTCTCTCTCTCTTTCTCTCTAATTTTTCAAAACAGGGTTTCTCTGTGTAACAGTCCTAGTTGTCCTGGAATCTGCTCTGTAGACCATGCTGACTGGCCTCAAACTCGCAGAGATCCACCTGCCTCTGTCTCCTGAGAGCTGGGATTAAAGGCAGGCGCCACCATCCCCCAGTGATAATCTTTTTGACAAAGGAGGAATTGTCTCTGAAGGCCTTTATGAGGTGGTATGTAGAAAGGCTCAGGCCTTCGATAGGAGTCAACAAATGTTGTTTCCTTGCCTTTTATCCTGTTCTCTTCCTGGCTGCTAAGAACATACACTTTTCTGTGGGGCAAGATAAACAAGCAAGCAAGAGTCTTCAGCTTGTGTGTGAATAAATGACTCCAAGGTTGAAGCTGTGCTTTGGTTGGTAGAGTGTTCCCCTAGTGTAAGGGAAGTCCTGAGTTCAGTTCTTAGCACTGCATAAACAGGCATGGTGGAACCTACTTGTAATCCCAGCACTCAAGATGTAATTCCACTTTAAGGGAATCCAATGCCATCTGACCTCCATGGGCACTGGGCAAAACACATACACATCAAATAAAATTTCAACATTTAAAAAAGCTGGAAGCAGGAGGTCAGGAATTCAACACAATCCTTTGCTACATAGTGAGTTTGAGGGTCACCTGTGCTACATGAAACCTGGTCTCCAAAAGAACGGAAGTACCTCCCAAACTTAGCTGTGTGGAGAAATCACGCTTTTGCTCATGATTTCATGGATCAGAAACTTGAAAAGGAACCCAGGGCAGTGCCTGCCAGAGATCTCCATGCAGCTGCAGACAGATGGTGGTTGCCATCACCTGAAGGCTTAGCTGCGCTGGGAGTACACTGGGACTCACTCATATGACTGACAGCCGATGCGGGCTGTCTGCAGCTCCGTCTACAACTGTCAACCAGACCCCTACATGGGCCTCTCCAGGATTGTTTCCTGTTAATTAGATTTCTTACAGGGCCTACAATCACATCCTAGTACTGAAAGGGGGTAGGGGTGGACCTGTACGATGCTTCTCTTTGGAGAGTGACAAAGTTCCGTCATTGGCTATCACGTGGAGTAGAGAAATTATTGAGGTCATCTTCATCTCAGGTCTTCTGAAAATCAGGCTTCTAGCTGTCGAGATTCTTGTGCACAAGCTAGAAAAAAGCGCTGGTCAGTGACGACACCGTGTTGGGTGGTTTTGGGGTTCTCAGAATTAACAGAGGCTGGAAGACCAGGGTGGAAGCTGGGCCAGGACCAGGGAGCTTCAGAAGGCTGGGCAACAGGTACCCCATAAAGAAGAAAGCTTATGAACTGCCCTATCTAGCACAGGCCCATACTGGGGGGCACTACTGAGTAGGCAGTGAATGTGACCCCAGGGGCCAGCTTTTTGGCAGCACTCCATGAGGAGGGACGTGGAAGAAGGGCAAACTGATTGGTTCAGTGACAGGCGACACTTTTACTGGAGAAGTGTGGTCAGAACTCGGTGCCACTAGGACCTCTTAAAAGTTCTGTTGGCCTACTGTGAGGACTGTGCATAGTGGGAGACTCTCCGAAGCAGAGTTGAGGTGCTCTGAAGGACCCAGAGAGGGAGAGTCTGGATATCTGCAAACCACTGTGTTCCACAGACAACCTGCAGCCCAGGCATCTCCACCCCCCCCCCCACCCCCACCCCCACCCCATAGAATATGGTCATGAAGTGCCAAGGGCACGATACTTCAAGAAGCACTTCATGGAGGTATCACAGATTGTTTTCCCTCTCAAGACCAAAAGAACTATTTTTAAATTTTGCAATTCTATTTTTAATGTTTGACTAGGCAATACAGTCACTGAAAAAATATTAAAAGGACACAGAGAGAGTCTGGCTCCCACTTCTGTCCCCTGCCTGCCTCCTCATTTGATCTCATTTTCCTCTACCCAAGCTGATCTTAGTGCCTCGGACGTTCCCTTTCACATTTTTCTTTTCAGATTTTATTTGTGTATTTTTGAGACACAAACTTTCTCTGTAGACTTGGGCTGTCCTGGAACTCGCTCTGTAGCCCAGGCTGGCCTCAAGCTCACAGAGATCCGCCTGGCTCTGCCTCCTGAGTGCTGGGATGAAAGGCGTGCGCCACCATGCTCACACTCAGCTTTTGTGTTTACTTCAGCAAATCAGTATTGAGTTCATGCACATCGTTTCTCATCACCACCACCGCCCATCTCCAGAGCGCTTTGCTCTTGCAAAGCTGAGACTCTGATATCAAAATAATCACCCCCCACCTCCTCCTTTCCCAGCCCCTGGCAACCACCTTTCTGTTTTCTGGCTCCATGAATCTGATGACTCCATGTACCTCATGTAATAGCACCATACCGTGCTTGACCTTTTGGCAATAGCTTCCTGCACTGAGCACAATGTCTTCAAGGTTCATCCTTGTTGTAGCGTGCTGGAATTCCCTTCACTTTTAAGGAGTGGTATTCCATTCTGTGTATATACCACCGTTTGTCTGTCCATTCCTCCTGTCTATCCACATGTTGGCGGGTAGCTCTTTGGCTAATGTGGATATGTGATACATCGACCCTGAAGAAGCTTCACATGCCATCACCTAACATGGTTCTTTCTCCTCTAGTTGTTCATTCTATCATTTTCATACACTTCTGGGGTTTTGATTATTATTTCAAAATTGCATTTATTTATCTATGTACTCTGTGTGTGTGTGTGTGTGTGTGTGTGTGTGTGTGCGCGCACATGTGTCACAGTGCACCTGTGGAAGTCAGAGGACAACTTGTAGGAGTTTGCTCTCTCCTTCCACTGTACGGATTTGGGGGATAACCAGTTGCCATGCTTAGAGGCCAGTGCCTTCACCTGCTGGCCTATCTCAGCAACCCTGGTCTTCTGTTTTGCTTCAGGACCCATGAAGACTTTATCAGGTATTTTACGTGCTTTTTTGTTTAACCTCAAATGGTTCCTTTCCCTCTTTGGCCAACCGTGACATCGTTAGATTACTCATGGTTTTCGTTTTGTTTTGTTTTGTTTTGTTTTGTTTTTGAGACAGGGTCGCCTGTAGCCCAGACTCTCGATCTTGCTATGTAGCCAAAGAGGATGACCTTGAACTTCTGATCCTTTTGCCCCACCTCCCAAGTGCTGGGATTATAGACCTGTGCCACCATGCTTAGTTTATGAGGTAGCGGGGATCCAATCCCAGGGCTTCAGGCATGCTAGGTGACCATGCCATCAAGAGAATGCTACCCTGAACCCACACCTACAGTGTTTGAAGAATCCAGGCCAGTTGTTCTGCAGCGTCCTTGGTCAGAGTTTGCACACACTTTGGCAGGATGAGCGCAGAGGCCGCGCTGCTTTCCTTGGAGCAGTGGTCAGCCAGCACCTCACATCCAGTGTTCTGGGGTTGGTGTTTTCACCTTTGAGTCCACGTAGCCTTTAGAAGAGAACATTCTGGAGGCCTGCATTCTCACTGCACAGGCCACCCACGCTGCAATGGAAATGTGGGAAGGGGCACTCCCAGGCACTTCAGGGGACTTCAGGGAATGGGGACAAGACTAGGTGTGCCTGCTGTGTGGCCTTGAGGCCCGGAGCCTGGCTCTTCTGGGCCCACTTACTTCTGATGACTCTTCAAGAGTTCCAAGGGAGAACTCCGCTGTCCATTATCACAGAAGCCACCCCTAATTATATCCAAGGCATGTCTCGAGTTGCAAAGGATTTTCCCATCTATTTCCAGCTGCACATATTAAGAGCTTCTGCTTCAAGTATGCAGAGTTAAAGATGTCGTGTGCACCAGAGAAACTCTGCTACCACTGCCATTCTCACTGTGTAAACGTAAAGAGAGGTTCAGCCAGAGGTCACCAGTGGAGGATGTGGCACTTCGGTTCTCTGAGTCAGAGAGCCAAGTCATGATGCACGGCCTCTTGGAACGGTGCAGGGCAGACACGGAGGTACTAAAGACTTGTGGGACTGTTGATGGATCTGAGAATGTCCGACCCCCAGCCTATGCTCTTGCACAACCCCAGGCTTTATGGGATCCCAGACAAAAATGCAAGAGCGGCTATGACCTGCCAAGAAGACAGAGCCACAATGGTGACCAGTCCTGTACCACTCCCCCAGCACAGCCACACCTTTGAAAGAAGACAGTGGAGCCGCCTTTGCTCACTAAACCCATCTTCCCTGCTCCCTGACAGTGTGGAGCTCCACCCTGCCCCTCCCTGGCTGCAGAATGAACCATCCCATTCCCACAGCTCATCACTGCTCAAGGAACCTTCAGAGGAAGTTCCTCCAGTAAAGCCCTACCTGCCTGACAGACTTGAGCAGTAGATTCTTGAACTCTGGTCTCTAAGGACAAGCTCTGAGTTCCCACCTGTGGGAGGTTGGTAGAAGTCCTAAGCTGGAGAGGGCTCTGCGAAAGGAGGTCTGGAATCACCCATTAAGGGTGCGTGAAATGAGAAAATGCAGGAGGCTTGTTGCCTGCCCTGAAAACCCCACATCGAAGCTCACCTCTTCCATGAAGCTCACCCTGAGCACCCAAGAGTTCCCCCAAGCTCCCTGTAACTGAAGGAGAAAGGCTCTGCCTGCTTTGATCTCTGGGACGAACCTGTGCTTCCTCTTTGGGTAGGGAGGGTTGGCACCTTTAGGCCTAGTACGGAGCTGTGTACACAGTGTTTGTTCAGGTAAACAAACGGAAGAATTCATTCATTGGTTTACTCAGAAAAATAATTCATTAGCGACTACCTAACATTAGATTCTCTTTCTTCCCTTCAAGCACTCTCTCCTCTCTCTCTCTCTCTCTCTCTCTCTCTCTCTCTCTCTCTCTCTCTCCCTCTCTCTCCCTCTCTCTCTCTCTCACAATGTGATATATGCATGTATACTTGTTCATGTATTGCTCGTTTATGTGAATGTGGACGTGTTGGCAAGAGATCAATATCAAGTGTCTTCTTCGGCTGTTCTTGTCTTTTGAGGCAGAGTCTCTCACTGATTTTGGCAAGACTAACATGGCCAGCAAGCCCCAGGCCACCTCTGGTCTCTGCCTCCCCAGTTCTGGGGTTATGTGTGATAGGTGCACACCATCACACCTGGCTTTTTACGTGTGTACTGGGGATCCAACCTCATGAGCACCCCCACTCCTTCCTTAGTCTCATGAATCCCAGGCTGGCCTCAATGTCAACACGTAGCCGAGGATGACATGGAATTCCTAATCCTCCTGTCTTCATAGGTATATGCTCAGGTAAACAAACTGAAGAATTCATTCATTTAAGACCTGGCAAGGAGCTAGGCTCTCTTCCAGGTTCCTGTCAACTCAGGCCTGACATCCTAGGACTGGGACGGACCCTGGACAGTCAGACACATATAGATGTCCATGTCTGGGGAGGGGAGGGGGGAGAACGCAGGAAGAAAAGTAGAAAGAATGGTGCAGGGATTCTGGGAGGAGAAAGCAGAGAAATACCAGTGGCCAGAAGCCCCTGTGTTTTACTGTTCTGACTCCAGTGCCATGAAGCCAGACACTCTAGAGAACCTGCTCTCACCTGAGGTGGCAGCTTACAGGCTTGGCATTATGTTAACTGGAGAGAGAATGTCCTAAGAGATGACATTTTTTTCCTAGGCTTCTGGGACAGTGGCCATTTTTTTTCTCCCGGGATATCAGAGCTATTGACCACTGGAGGGAGAAACTGGGAGTTTGGGCCCACCAAAAATGTGGAGGCCAGACAAGGAAAGGGGCAGCTGCTGGGGTGTTTGGAGAAGGGTGGTAGCTTCAGAATGCTGCAGGGGACACTGAGTACTGGTGGCCAGGAGGGTCTGGGGGTGAGGGGGAATCTGAGCAATACCTTAGCACGCGTGCACACACATGTGCGCACACACACACACACACACACACAAGATCTTTTTTCTCTGGGGCCTTTCCTGGCCACTCTGTTCACAGAGTGCTCAGCCTTCTCTTCCACTTCCCCACTTCCCTCCCTGTCTCTGTAGCCAGCACTGCCCCATTTACTCCCTGCTCCATATTCCACACAGTTCTCAGATGTCTGAGACCAGAGCTGGTGCCGAACACCATTGACACCGCCTTTCTCCATAAGTACGATATCCACATACCCCATGTTCGTGATAAAGTTTAGATGAACACAGTCAGGAATGAACAATAATTACTAACAATAACGTGGGATAAGCATGACAGTGCACTGCAATAAAAGTCACTTAAATGTCTATGAGTTGTTTACTTCTGGGAGTTTTCATTATTTTTTATTTACTTTTAAAATGTATTTTGTTTTTAATTGTGTGTGTGTATGTGTGTGCGTGTGTGTGTATGTGTGTGTGTATGTGTGTGTGTGTATGTGTATGTGTGTGCGTGTGTGTGTGTGTGTATGTGTGTGTGTGTATGTGTATGTGTGTGTGTATGTGTATATATGTGTGTGTGTGTATGTGTATATGTGTATGTGTGTGTGTGTGTGTGTGTGTGTGTGTGTGTGCGCGCGCGCGCGTGCGTGTGTACCCATGGAGGCCAGAGGGGTCAGGTCCCCTGGAGCTGGAATCACAGGCAGTTGTGAGTTACCTGATGTGGGTGCTGGGAATTGAACTTAGATCCTTCTGGAAGAGTAATCCATGCTCTTAACAGCAGAGCTGTCTCTCCATCCCCTCATTGGATATTTTGAATCCCAGCTGAACGCAGAAAGGGAAGGTGCAGCTCGAGGAGGTTGCACACTTACCTACCGTATTTGGATTTTGCCAGCCTCCCCCACTGCCCCTGGAACGCTGGCTCCAGCGACGGGCATTTTGGCCTCTTTCATTCACTGCTGTGCCCTGGGGCAGAGCATGGTGCCTGACACACAGTAGGTGCCCAGAGAACAGTACTCCCTCCGTTTCTGTCCTTTTGAGGCACTCCTAGGTTCTTGCTTTGTCACTGCCCTGTGCTGAAAACAGGGAGACTTGAAATAAGACATCGCTTCTGGGTGTGAGGGCGCTGGAGAGATGGCTCGGCAGCTAAGAGCGTTTCCCGTTCTTCCAGAGGACCCGAGTTCGGTTCCCAGCACTCGTGTGGGATGGCTCATAACCGTCTGTAACCCTAGCTCCAAGGGATCTGATGCCGTCTTGTGGCCACCACAGGCATTCACTCCCCCAACTCATATAAAAAAAGACATCATCTCTATCTTTTTAAAAATAATTTTAGATTTATTTATTTTTCCATGTGTGTGTGTGTATCTTGCCTGCATGTATGGTGTCTATGCACAGATGTGTGCAGTGCCCACAGACACCAGAAGAGGACATTGGATCCCTAGAACTGGAGGTGTGGATGGTTGTGAGCCACCATGTGAGAGCTGGGAATCAAGCCTGGGTCCAAGGAAGATCAGCAAGTACTCTTAACTGCTAAGCCATCTCTCCAGCCTCATCATCTCTGTCTTAAGGAGCCCATGACTCCAGAGAGCTGTATACCTCCGTACCTCATTCTAAAAGTCCCCGCCCTACATACCCTCAACCTCAGGCTGGAGTGACTGGGCCTTAGTGCCTTCAGAACAAATGTCGGCAGCTGATGTTTATGGCCTCACCTTGAAGACGGCACACAGGGAGGGTGCCTCTGAGGGAGGAGGCACAGGTGCCATCAGTGGCGTGACTGGGAGAATACAGAGTTTGGTAAAAAGAAGGGGAAATGGAGGAAAGAGGACGGGTTCCATCAGTCTATATCCTGTGACTATCAGTGGACACCATAAGCAGGGTAATTTAAAAATGCTAGAGCTTTATTCAGCTCACAGTTTTGGAGCCTGGGAAGTCCAAGGTCCAGGGAGCCCATTTGGTGAGGGCTTTCTTGCTTGTGGGCAGTCTATATGTAGTATGAGGCATCACACAGTGAGAAATGAGCATACCCAAGAGACACTCAAGGTGGCTTTTATAACAGCCACTTCAGATTGCCATGAACCCACTAATTCAGAGTCCTCCTGACCTATCACCCCTCTGAGGGGCAACCCCTGGCCCCAAGTATTGGTACTCCACACTGGGGACTAAATGTCAACATGAAGTTTGGTAGGAACATTTGAGCCACAGTAAGAGGTCAGAGGAGAGGCAGAAGGAAGGCTGCCAACACTACATAGGGAGTGAGTGGCCCACAGATTTGAGTGAAGTCACTCCGTGGTTGAGGGTGACTGAGGTCGGGGCAAGGCTGCAGGTAAGTGTGAACCAATGGCCATCCGAAGAGAAGAC
Organism: Onychomys torridus; assembly: GCF_903995425.1. Lineage (NCBI taxonomy): Eukaryota > Metazoa > Chordata > Mammalia > Rodentia > Cricetidae > Onychomys > Onychomys torridus. The sequence continues at coordinate 59,707,423 of NC_050443.1, read as the reverse complement.
TTCATGTAAATAGGAGAAACAGAGGCAGACACTGTGAATTGAGTCCTCAAGCACAGAGGGACTAAGAATTTTTTCCAGGTCACCCAGCAAGGAGAAGCAGACACCAGGTCCAAATGCAGCTTCTACCATCCCTCCCCCATTCCACACTGACGAGTCTTGAGTCTTCAAAACCCGGGCATCATTGCTCCCATTTTACAGGTCAGTAGAGATGTGAGGAGGTAGCACCTTGCTCAGAGACACCCAGGTGCTTAAGAAGCTGAAGAGTGAACTGTAGCTGTAGCTCAGTGGTAGAGCACTTGCTTTGCATGCATGAGGCCCTAAGTTCAATCCCCAGTACTGCCAAAAAGAAAAGAGGGAAGAACGTGTCTTGAGACAGGGTCTTACCACAAAACACATGTGGATCTGTAACTTGCTATGTAGACCAGGCTGGCCTCAACCTCACGGAGACCCACCTGCCTCTGTCTCTTAAGTGCTGGGATCCCCATACCCAGCCTAGTCACGTCCTGGAATTAAAAAAAAAAAAAAAAAGTGGAGGCACTTTTTAACTCAGGTCTAGAGTTCATGCCCAAAGTTCTGGATCCATCGCCAGGACTGAAAAAAATACCACCAAGGTTTGTGCACTGTTACATATTGACTTCCTAAGTAAGTGAATGCTTGTGGTGTTCAGAAAGTTCATACAGCAGAACCATACTCGCCATCCACAAGGTGACGTGATGCTTTTAATGTCAATTCATGGTGACCTATCAGTAGAAAGGCCCAGAAATGTGACCAGTGAAAAAATGTCATCTGATGACAGTGTCTTCCTTCAGCCTTGAGTTTCTGGTGCTCTGAATACACTCATTGGCTTCCCTAACCTGTCAAATGTAGTCCTTCTGCGAAGGTCAGTGTCAAAGGGCTCTTTATGCTCCCTGTGATGAACCAGGTTGACCTGTGACTCCAGGTCTGTCCTATTGATGTCCTCCGGGGCTCTTCTGTCAGCATCCTGGGCCTGAGCTACACTAGTCTGGGTCCCATAAGCACTGCCTAAAGTAGAGTGCAGGTTCCAGTCTCACAGGGACGCTAGGAGACTCTGTTAGAGGTGTAGGTCATCCAGTAAAAGAGGGCAGTTCTTAGCATGAGTGTGACATCTCTGCTTCCTTATCTAACCTCAAGATGGTCATCCTGCTGAGCAGACCTCTCCCATATCCCTGCTAGACCTGCTCTCAGAGACTGTACTTCCGCCGTCTTTTCCTCAGTCAGTGGCTGTTCTGAGGAGCCTAGAGGCCTGAGGATCTAGCTAGACACTACAGACTTCTCTTCTCCACTGCTCCCCATCACCATGCGCTTAAATGTCATCCCCAGTGAGAATGTGCTGGCCTGACATCAAGCCTCTTCTTCCTTCCTCCAGCCACAGAGGACCAACAGTGTGGTAGAGTCTCAGCCTTTAAAAGAAGATGGCCAGGGGTTTGAATCTCTGGTCAGGCCCTTAGCCTGCCTGAGAACTCAGTTTTCACTCCCAACATGTCTTACAATATCCACCTTGTGAATTGTTGCAAACTTAAAGGTACAAAGGAGAGTTTGCTCACAGAAGGCTCTTACTAAATATTCCCTTTTGCTGACAAGGCTCCTGTGGTGTCTGGCTGTTTTCAAATAGCACAATTCTTTGCTGAGAACTGGGACCTCGGTGCCCCATGCTGCCATGGTGGAGCCCCTGGAGCTCCCAACACACTGACCATTGCTCAGCCTCATGTGTTCCCTAGGGGCAAATACGGTTGTAAATCCGGTGCTGATGGAGGTACGTGGAAGGACGCACCCCTGGCGTGTGGAGCGTATGCTTTGTGTGGTGGGGACTTCCTAGAGGAAATCTAGTGAGGTATGAAAATCACCCCACCTTTAAGGATTCATGGACACATGCAAGGACTTATGTACCTGTGTGCTCATGCCACTAGTGCCTATGACCTCAATGTCCAACAGTAGCAACTGGCTTGATCAGGCATGGTAGTATCCTGCTTTTAAAAAGGATGCTGGGACTGGCATATGGCTCAGCTGGTAAAGATGCTTGACATCAAACCTGAGGACTTGAATTAGATCCCCCAGACCCACATGGAAAGAAAGAACCAACTTCCACAAGTCCTCTGGCCTTCACATGCCAAAACACAGGCACAAAAATAAACGCAATGAAATAAAAAGTTACCTATTTTTTTTTACAGATTTATTTGTATTACCTTTTATTATTGTTAAAAACAATGCAGGTTCTTAACCCCTGGGCCATCTCTTCAGCCCTACACATGGTTTAATTAAAAATAAATAAAATAAGGGGTTGGAGATTTAGCTCAGTGGTAGAGCGCTTGCCTAGCAAGCACAAGGCCCTGGGTTCGGTCCTCAGCTCCAGCAAAAATTTAAAATAAATAAATATAAAATAAAATAAAAAGGAGAGTGGAAAGTGAATGTGGTGGCGGGTAACTCCAGTACTTGGGAGTCTGAGGCAGGAAGCCAGCATTGGCTACTGAGTGAAGATGCTGTCTCAAAACAAAACAAAACAACACAACAAAACCCAACCAAACCAAACAAGACCAGCAAACAACAACAAACAGAACCAAAGCTGGACTTGAATCCCAGTACTCGGGCAGCAGGAGCAGGCAGATTTCTGAGTTCAAGGTTAGCCTGCTCCACACAGCAGTTCCAAGACAGCCAGGGCTACACAGAGAAACCCTGTCTCAAAAACAACAGCAAAAACCAGGATTGGTAGCAGAATGCCTGTAATCCCAGCATTTAGGAGGCACAGAGAAGAGGTCCACTATAAATTCGAGGCCAACACAGTAAGTTCTAGGTCAGCAAGGGCTACCCAGAGAAACCCTGCCTCGACAAAATAAAAAGGCTGACGCAGGAGGATTGCCAAGTGTTCAAAATCAGCCTCGATTATAGAGGGAGAGTGTCTCAAAAAGGATGGGAGTAGTTGGGCTGTGGTGGCACAAGTCTTTAATCCGAGTACTCTGGGAGGCAGTGGCGGGCGGATCTCTGTGAGTTCGAGGACAGCTTGGTCTACAGAGCGAGTTACAGGACGGCCAGAGCTATGCAGAGAAACCCTGTCTTGAAAAAAAAAAAAAAAACCAAAAAACACAAAACAGACAAAAAAGAGGATCGGGAGCGGTGGCGATGTGGGTAGCGATTCCAGTCTGGGAATTCTCCGTTCTGATCTGGATGAGCGTTGAAGATCATCTTCTCGCTCTATTCACCCAAACAAGGAAGAAACGGCCAGGCATCGACGGGACGCGCACAAGTTGGGGCGTTCTACTCTCTTCCTTCAGCCCTTGCTCCCATCACCCGGAGCTTCCAGGGGCGCTGGGCTCGGGGCGGCCCCGCGGGCCCCTTGCCGGTTGGGTAGCGCCCAGGGCGCGTGGGCGGCACCAGGGTCAGCTGTTCCGCGTCCGCCCCGCCCAGTGCCCGGGTCCTATAAGTGTGGCCCCAGCCTCAGAGCCCTGCGTACGGAGTGGCCGGCAGTGCGGAGCATGGCCTGGAACACCAACCTCCGGGGGCGGCTGCCGGTCGCCTGCCTGATCCTGCAGGTGGCGATGGTGGTTCTCTTCGGCGTGTTCGTGCGCTACGATATACAGGCGGATGCCCACTGGTGGTTGGAGAAGAAGCGTAAGAACATCTCCAGCGACATTGAGAACGACTTTTACTATCGCTACCCGAGTAAGTACTATGGCCCGCAGGCTCACCTGAAGAGTCTCCGGGTGGTTCCCATTGGGCTGCCGCCCGACTGCGCTCCACATTAGGTCTGCCTCTGCCTCTGAAGCAGGGTGGAGATGGAGGGGCGATACTGCCCCTCAGTCCCCAGCTGGTTCCAGAGTAGGCTCTGCACCAGGGTACCCCCCTCTCCGCCCACCTCAGCCAGTCACTGGAGAAATACTCAGACGTGCTCACACTGGCTGGTAGGGGCACCCACCTGGGAGAGATGGGCTGTCTTTGTTATTGTTTGGTTGGTTTGGGTTGTTCTTTTACTTTCAGCTCTCCCAGCCATCAGACGCCTCCTATGTCCCTGTCCTTCCTTGTCCTCAAAAGCCAGAGTCCCACCTCCATTAACCAACCAGCAAGTGACCTGGCTCCCATACACTTCAAATAGGGGGTAGGTCGGAAGTCAGCGATCACATGGGTGGCATGATGGCCCTCCACGGTTGTTAAGGAGACGGGTGTGTGGGACCACAGGTGGTGTTGGGCCCAGAAGTCATAACATCCACTCTCGTTTGGGTTTGGAGAAAAAGCCACACTGGTCACCTTCCCCTGCTCTAGGATTTTCTGTATCCTATGGTTAAGGATATGGCTGTAGGGGCTGGAGAGATAGCTCGACAGTTAAGAGCATTGGAGGATGGGAATTTCATTCCTAACACTTACGTGGTGACTCACAACCAGCTATAACTCCAGTTCCAGGGAGGGAATCTGATACACTCTCCTGCCTTCCGTGGGCACCAGGCACACACATGGCACACAGACACGCATGCAGGCAAAGCACGCATACATGTTTTTTTAAAAAAAGAAGACGATGAAGAATATGGCCCTGAAATGACAGACATCTTGTCTGTCATGGCTCTGCTGCTTTGGGGTGGGTGCTCTCAGGCAGATGCCAGTCATAAAGAACCCTAACTTCCTTCTCTACTGACTAGGGGTGATGGTGGGACCCACGGCCCAGGAGGGGTGTGAAGCGGTGTGAAGTACTGGGAGTGTAAACCTCACTTTACAACAAAGCTGTCAATCACAAGAGCATTAAACACAGGCACCTGAGGACTTTAGGCATCTCTGAGAGCATAAAGGACCAGCCCAAGGTCACTCCAGGCAGCCTAACCTTGGACCGCCAGCCCAGGACTCTGCCAATGCCCTTGTGCTTTCTAAATGTCCAGTCTGTCTACCAGCAGCCAAGGGCAATTCTTCTAGCAGTGGATGCTCATGTGGTCATGGGCCATTGCTTTTCTCCAGCAGCTGCCTAGGTCAACCTCTGTTCCCCCTGCAGCTTGCATGCTCAGCAGCAGGGCATCTCCATGTCTGGAAATCAAGGGACCCCATTCAGGGCTGTGTGCTTCAGAAGAGATCTTGACAGCCGTGGCTTCAGAATCCACAGTGCAAATCCACTCTTCATGTTGCCAAACCTTCCTCTTCTGTGTGGGGACTTGGCAGGCAAATGGGGAAGCGGGCGAGTTTAGGGTTCATCCTTGACCTTCCCCATTTCATCTCCAGCTGTCTTGCTCACATCTGGGCACCAGAGCCAGCCCCACAGAGAAGTGTGAGGGTAAGGCTTCCCTTTCACGGGCGCTTGTAGCTCTTCTATGTTGTCCTGGCGGTGTAGGGCATCAAGATCCCACAATGGAAGCTACAGAACCTCGTGCCCCCTAAGAAGGGATGCAGTCCTCAGTCTCCCCAACTCCTATACTGTCCCTCTTCCCCAGGCCACCTGTCTTCTTCTCCATCACTCCATAATTACTTATCTACAGGGTCACTCTGACGTGGGCCCTGACTACTCCAGTGAATTAGGATTTAAGGTCACTCTGGACAAACAAGTTGTGTATCCTCTGGTCCTCACGGACTCCCAGATTTATTGAGAACGAACACCGCATCCCATGACACCCAAGGCCAGTGGTGCTGGTGCGCTGGGCTGGCAGTCCCTTTCGACAATGGGGAGTCCTGGTTGCTAAAGAGATCAGGGAAGCCGAGGGACCTCGGGAAGGGAAGCCTGGGAAGAGAGGTCAGAGGGTCAGAGTGGCCTAAGAGAAGGACTGTGAGAGAGAAGGGAGAGAAAGCTGAGGGAGAAGGGAACCACACCAAGGATGCCCCCTAGCTGCCCTTGTCTCTAACTCCAAGAGATGGGGGGCGGGGGCGCTTGCCCGGAAGCAGGAAGTGGGAGGTAACTCAGTGTTCCTTGACCAGGACAGGAAGTACTGTGGTGGCAGAAGCAGATGCAGTCAAGCGTGGGATCTTTCCTTGATCATCACTATCATCCCTCAAGGGGAGACATCGCTACTCCTCCCGCCCCTCCTCCGCCCCCGCCCCATTTCACAGATGAGAAAACTAAACCCATAGAGCAGACATGTCTCACACAGGTCACCCAATAAGAAACCAGGAGCCCAGGCAGCTACTCTGGGGTCTGAGCCATCTTCCTGGGTGACTCTCTCACCCCACATCTCATCCTTCGCCTCTCCCCAGCTCTACTCTTTGAGCTTCCTAGACCGTGGTGACTGTGGTTAGGCACTAAGGAGCATGAAGCTTCCCGGCCAGGCGGGTCCCCAGGGCCTGGTTTCTGCATGACCAGGTAATTCCCAAGGGCAGCACAGGCCCTTGTGGGTCTTCTTGGCTTGCAGCCATCCCCTGTTCAGGGTGCACTGTGGGGGCCTCATTCCTACTCAAGGGATTAGTGGAGCCTGCTGGGCATCTCTGGTTTCCAGAGCAGATCAGCACTAAGGGCCTGAAATCAGCATCCCGAGCCCCAGCCCTTCCCAGACAACATACACGGAGCTAGCTGGGAACGTGCCCTCATGCTCTTGGAGATCTGAAGTGCCCTGTCAACTGCAGAATGCAAAGTCTCCTCCTCGCTGGTATAGCAGCCTCAGTGACCGTGGGCTGTGGCTGCAGAAGCTGGGCCAAGGAGTACCACCAGGCCCTGACCCCAGAAGCTGTCTAGAGACACCAAGGGAGGTCAAGACGTGTGTTAGGAAAGGGCCTGAAGGAGAGGATGCTCAGATTTCCCACAACTAAGGGTCTGTCTCCTGAGGCCTGAGCCTCCAGGCTTGCCTGGTCCTCTAGGGACTTGCACCTCAGACTTGGTTTCATCCCATCAGAACTCGTTTAACCAGAATAGGTGGCAGCACAGCCTGGTGATGCACCTTTCAGTGAAACATCTGGGTCAGATCCTTCACTTGGTGACCTAACCTTGAGCCTCAGACTGCCCTTGTGTAGAGTGGGATTATGCTGTGAAGTATAGAGTGTCTAAGAGGACTCGGGGCTTTTAGGGTGCTGTTTCCAAAATAAACATGGTGCTCCAGAAGGGACTGAACAGTCCATAATGTTTAAATGGAGGCCCGGCATCTGGCTAGAGATGTGGCTGAGAAACGTGTCCCTGGTACGAGTTTAGAGCTATGGTAGACTTCACATTCCTTTGTGCACTTCTTGGCTCCTATGTGCTGTCTGCCTGTTGCCAGGCAGGAAATCTATTCTCTTCATTCTACAGTGGAAGAAATGTGTTTTAGGGAGCCCAGGGCTGAGTCGGGCAGTGGCATAGGAAGGGACAGGCAGGGATGGAACCACACCCTTCTCCTGCACAGCCGGCCTGCTTTCTGGAGTTTTCTGTGCCATTGCTGCCCCCAGCAGGACACTGTGTAGTGCTGGTGTCCCAGAAGAACTGGGCAACTGCTAACAGATGTCTAAGAAAACAAGCAAGGGACAGGCGAAACCGGTTCAGTATGGAAAGGCGCTTGCGGCACGGGCCTGAGCACTTGAGTGTGCTCTCTCTAACCCAGGATGGAAGGAGAAAGTTGTCGCCTGACCTTGGCACTTAGAATCACCACCATCGCTGTCGTCATTGTCCTCATGGTCCCACAAAACAAGTGGGGCCGGTTGACCTCTAGGAAATGGATATCCAGTACCTCCAGGGCACCACCCTTAGTGAGATGATATAGTAGAAGTGGGGAAAGGGCCTTCAGCCACTCGCTGGGGTGGGAAACTATTGTGAGCTTTGGCTGAACACCTTGGCTGGGGAAGCCTGGGCTGGAGAGTTACAGAGCAGCAGAGGAGGCCAGGAGTGGGAGAGTGGAAACAGCTATGTAATGGCGCCCTCTTGTGGAAGCTAACATGGTTGGTCACTGGTGTGCCGATCTGCCTCATTAGACTGGGGTTGATTTACCCCAAACTGGGGAGAAGGGCAGAGGGCCAGCTTCCACTTACCAGCAGCAAGTCGCCTGCACCTGGTTATTCTTGACAGTGAAAAAGAGAAACACCTGCTAATGAGACTGAGCGATGGCCTGTGCCGGGGCTTTGATGGGGTTCCATCATTAAAAAGTCCCCCACAGGAACCTCTTGGGATAGCTGTCTGTAGACCGGAGGGGACATGCCTTTTTGATGAAGTCATACAGACCAGATTTCCACGTGGCTACTGCTTGGATCTCTAACGTTGCACCGAACCCGAGGCAAGAGAATGTGATGAATGGATGGTTTCAGTACTAACTCCGGGCCAAAGTAGAAGGGAAAGAGGAAGGGAGGTGTCTGAGGAAAAGCTACGTCTCTAGAGAGGGACAGAAAGGGACAGGGCACCCAGGGGTCCAGGTGGGGCGGAAGGACAGGAAAACCCAGGATCTCTCATGCCTGCTCTTGGGACCCAGGCAGACCCAGGGCGGCTTCAGGGTGGGCAGGTGTGCCCTGCTGCCCATCTGCTCTTCTCTGCCTGCGTGGGCCTCTGTGCCACTGGGATCTGGACGCCCCCATTCTTGAAAGGCCCCTGCTTCCTGACGGGACATTTTCTCCTGGGGATCCCACCAGTGTTCTCTTCCTGTCCTCCAGCTCTAAGGCACACTGGTATGCGGGGCTCGACCTGTCTCTCTCTTCATTCCCACATTCAGCCGCTTGAGGGCCTGCATGCTAGTCGGTGACAGTTGGCTCTCTCAGGCTTCAGGCCCTGCCTCTTCTGTGGTTGGTTGTCTTGGGCTCACCACAGCCAGGATGGCACCCAGCACTTAACCTTTGACCTCTGCACTGCCATTGCTCTAAGTGTGTCAACAGCCCTGTCTTCCTGCCGCTGAGCTCTGCTCCCTGCCTGGGGGAACCCTCATCCGACCGAACATGCCGCCTCTCTCTCCTTCACAGAGTTATTAGTCTGTCACTCACCAGTTCTTCCCAGAATGACCACAAGGTCTTCTACGGTGCTCCGCATGCATTCGCTCTATTTTTTTCCCACAACAGTCAGTAACTTGATAAGGCACGGGACATGATAATCCAGGAAATACCCACACAGTTAGAGACCCCAGCCAGGATGTGTTTGCTCTGCTGAACTCAGCAGAGCTGAGTAAACCTGGAACCCTAAACGGGGCTCAGAGCATCATCCTGAGGTGCATGGTGTGGGGGGCTGGGGGGTGGGGGGGTGCAGGTCAGTTTTCCTATGTCCATTTGTTTTTCTAGCCTTGGGTGACCAGGAGGCCTGTGTCTGGGCAGGGTAGGGTGGGAGACAGATGAGAACAGATAGGAGAATTCAAGGTCAAGGTTGCTGAGACAAAAACATTGTTCATACTACCTTGCCAGACTATAGGGGCTCCAGGGTTCGTCAGCCCTATGCATTAGAAGGTGAGGGGCCACAGGCCTGCCATATTGTAAAATTTCCCCCATTGCTCCTTGACTGTGCTCAGCTGGCTGCAAAATAATAATAATAATAATAATAATAATAATAATAATAATGCTATAGTCTTTTTTTAAAAATACACACACAGTATCACGGTGTGTGTGTGTGTGTGTGTGTGTGTGTGTGTGTGTGTGTGTGTGTGTTGACTCATTCATGTCTATGCACCACTTGCATGCACAGTGCCTGCAGAGACCAAAGGGTGTGAGAGACCTTGGAATTGGAGTCACAGATGATTATGAGCCATCACTTGGGTTCTGGGAATTGAACCCTGGTCGCCTGTAAGAGTAACCAGTATGCTGTACTCTTGACAATATCATGGACGGTCCCCCTTGGCACTCTTCCTTGGTGTCAAGAATGCCCTGGTGACCAGGCACAGCTTATCTTCCTGGAGCTTTATGGTTTAGTGGATTAGACAAACAAGTAAACACAGTCACTTTGTAACGGACTGGGAAGGAAAGGAGGCACCATGAGGGACAGCCTGCCTTGGAGTAGGTGGTCACCACTGTGTGTAGTGGCACACACCTTTAATCCCAGCACTCGGGAGGCAGAGGCAGGTGGATCTCTGTGAGTTCTGGGCCAGCCTGGTCTACATAGTGAGTTCCAGGACAGTTACATACTGAGACCTTGTTTTTAAAAAAAAAAAAAAAAAAAGTACGTGATCAGAAGGCTTCTCAGTGCAGGGACGTTATTCTGAGATATGTAGGGAGATGAGTTTGCTGGCCGTTCGGCAACGGCCCTCCAGTAAAGCAAACACCAAAGACCCCGCCGTGGGGCTGGGGTGCAGAGGGAGGAGGTGCATCTGGCACACAGAGGGAGGGTGGAAGTGGTCCGGTGTATCGAAGGCGGGTGGCCTGGCAGGGCCCTGGAGCTGCCTTTCCTCCCTCTTTTCCAACTTTGTCTTTGAAAATAATTTCAAATTTACAAAAGCTGCTAAAATAGACACAGTATGCTGCGTACACTCTGACTCAGGTGTGAATGTTGCTTTCTCTCTCCAGCTACACACACACACACACACACACACACACACACACACACACACACACGTTTTTGGAGGGCCAGTTACATTCCTCATAGTCTTCCCCTCGGAACACTCTAGCATATTTCCTAAGAAGGGGAGTATTCACTTCCAGTACAACATCATTCAACTTCAAACATCCCCATGGACGAGGTACCTTACTCCACCATCAATACCTAGTTCTCTCGGCTGACCTAATAACCTTTTTTAGCTCTTCCCCATACTCTCTCTTCCAAATCCAGTTCAGACGTATTTAAGTATAATTGGCGTATCTTTTCATCTGGAATCGTTAAAAACAAAAACAAAAAAACAAAACTTTCCTTTGTTTTCCATGACTTACGTGGATAATTTCCAAGAGTACAGCTTCACCACTATGGTTTTGTTTTGTTTTTTGAGACAAGGTCTTACTACGAGGCACAAGCTGGCTTCAGATTTGCAACCTTCCTGCCCGAGTCCCTCAAGTGCTGGGCTAACAGGCGTGCGCCATTACGCCCTGCCTCGGCCTCACCCCCTTTGAACAATAGACTCCTCATTCTGTGTCCAGTTGTTTTTCATTATTAAATTTGTCCCTGCAGTCTCGGGGAGAGCACCCTATGGGGGATACTGGGGGACACATCCTTTCTAGAATGTCCCATCTGGAGGCACACAATGTCCTTCTGCCACCAATGGACATGTTAATTTTTATTCCCCCAGTTAATATGTAACCTAATTTTTCCTCTGTGCAATTACTATTGTTTGTTCCTCCCTTGAGACCAATGCGTCATTTGTTGGCAGAACCTTTGAGACAGCGCAAAAGCCCTGCTCTTCTTGGAATTTCCCCTGCACTGAGCATCACTCATGAGCTGTTGCTGTGAGGGCGGTGGTTTTTGCCAGCATTTTAGTGCAGGCAAGAGCCCTCTTTGCTACACTGTCCATTTTTACCTATTTATTATCAGCCTGGACTCAGGAATTCCTGTATGTAAATGACTGTAACTTATTATGAGAAACCATTATTTGGGGGCTTCAATCGCCCCAGATGAGGCCAATGGGAGCCCTTCTGTCTGGTTCTTTGTGTCCCATGGCATCCATGGTTCCTTTGTGTCTTATTTCTATTCAGTTTTCACTTGTCTGAGCCTCACCCCCACCCCCCCCCCCACTCCAAAACAGTGTATCTCTGTGTTTAGCTCTGGCTGTCCTAGAACTCGCTCTGTAGACCAGGCTGGCCTCGAACCCACAGAGAGCCGCCTGCCTCTGCCTCCTGAGGACTGGGATTAAAGGAGTGCGCCACCACACTCAAGTTTCCACTTGTCAAAGCTCTCTGCCTTCTCTTGTTTTCTCGGGCTCTAAAAGCAAGCAGTGTTAGTGCTCAGAGAACAGTTTAGAACATGCTATCCCTTCCCAAATCATTCTAGTTCACCCCTATAGTTGTATCAGAAACCCGAGAGGCTCAGAACAGAGAAATGGCTTGCGGGGGGGGGGGGGGGGTGGGGGGTGTCACACTGAGTTACAAGTCTGGTAAGACTTGGAAATCCGGGCAATGCTTGAGCAATAATAGGTAAAGACAACTGCCCAGTTGGGTCACTTGATATGGGTACACACTCTGCCAAGAACTTGACATACACGTCTGTATTTAACCTCTGCAACATCTGCGAGGTGGCATTATAAAACGTATTGAGCCCCAAGTCTGTTTGGTAACAGCCATCCATCCAGAAGACGGAACACCGGTGTTCCAACTTCTCCATGGCATGGCTGAAGGAAGTTCATTTGGTGGAGGTGGAGGTGGTGGTGGTGTGTGGACATGAGTAGTTCTGTGCGACTTTGCTCGGCCTGCCAAGGTCCTGCTTATTCATATTAGCAGTGACTCTTCTCCCTGAGGAAAGGGTTACAATGGAGAGGGCGAGGCTACACGACCTCAGATGATCTGTGCTCTAGATTCCGGACCCTCAATAAAACTCATAGCTTAGCCTCAAATTCAAATGCCCAGGGCCTGTGGAAGAAACTCATTGATAAAGCGTCTGAGTGAAGGCCCTGTAGTCCACGACCCGCAAGGGGCGGGGGAGATAAACGAATCAAAGGCTCAGCTGCCCACCCATGTGGACCAGCTATGTGCCATCTGGATGGAGGGCGGAACAAGAAAACTGTCATCTCCCCAGGGTGCTCTCAGTCATCTTCTTGACCCTATCACCCAAGGGTCTAATGTGGGGACCCACCTCTAGTCCCCTGGCTCCCTCCAGAGAACCTTAAGATGGAGGCAGTGGCTATTTTTTACCAATCAAGAGGCCTCTTGTTTCTGCCAGCCAGCTGTAGTCTGGTTGCAGCGAAGAGGTGGGCAGGGCTAAGGGGATCAGGGAGCCAGGGCTCCAGGTTCTGGCACTGACTGAAAATACGGGAGCTATCCCTAGGCTGTGCTGGCCTGTCAGACTCAAAGTCATGGTGGACCTTCCCTAGACAGCAGCGACCTTCAACTGCGCTCTCCCGGCAGGCTTCCAGGACGTGCACGCCATGGTCTTCGTGGGCTTCGGCTTCCTCATGACCTTCCTGCAGCGCTACGGGTTCAGCGCTGTAGGATTCAACTTCCTGCTGGCAGCCTTCGGCATCCAGTGGGCGCTGCTCATGCAAGGCTGGTTCCGCTTCTTTGACGGAGGCCACATTATCCTGAGCGTCGAGAAGTGAGCCGGGGAGAGTTCGAGGGGCCGCGGGCGGGATGGGCTGGGCAGGGACGGGAGGGCGGTCCGGGGGTGGGGTGCGCCCTGGGTGGGGAGGGGGCGCAGGTGGGCTGGGCGGTGCTCACAAGCGAGTTCTGGCTGGGGGTGGGTCCTGGGGGGCGGGGGAGGAGGGTGGAGAGGGCGTGGCACGGGAGTGGGGGCAGGGTCTGGATTGGGGCGGGTCCTGTGGTCACAGGGAGGGCCTGGCGGGTGGGTGGGCGAGCAAAACTGGGAAAGGCTCTGAAGGCCTGGCGGGATGGTGGTGCGGGTGCAGTGAGGGAGAGGCGGTGAGGCTGGGGGATGAGAGGGAGTGGGCAGGGACAGGAAGAATGACGGTGAGGGAGGTGGACTCGGAGGGTTTGGGATGGGGTGGCTCCTCCTTCAGGACACCTTGGTCCGGTGATGGACACCTGCAGTTGCGGTACCCACACACTCTTTTCTCATCGCTACCCTCCAGGTGCAGGTTGTAATGTTCAGTCGGGTACTGTGGGAGGGTCTCTCTCCCCGTGGTGGAGGATAGTCTTGTCAAGAAGAGGAAGGAAGGAGCCGGGCGTTGGTGGCGCATGCCTGGAATCCCAGCACTCGGGAGGCAGAGGCAGGTGGATCTCTGTGAGTTCGAGGCCAGCCTGGTCTACAAAGCGAGTTCCAGGACAGCCTCCAAAGCTACAGAGAAACCCTGTCTCAAAAAACCAAAAAAAAAAAAAAAAAAAAAAGAAGAAGAGGAAGGCAGGAAGGGCCCAAGCCCTCATTGGTGACACACTGAAATTGCGGGCGCTCTGAGACATTACAACCCCAGGGACCCAGGAGGGAGGGCGGGCCAGATGCCCGAGCTAGCCTCAGAAGGCTCCTTGCTGGGAGGACATTGAAATAGGGAACCCCACCAAATGGAGCCCCTTTCCCCTTGCACTCCACCTCGTCTGGGCAGAATGAGCATTGAGAAGAGCTGGCGTGTGGGCGCGGGCTGCCAGGTGAAGCCTTCTGGATTGGCCTCCCAGAGTGGGGCACCAGCCTCTTCTCCCACCTCCAGCCTTCTAAGTGTCACCAGCCCTTTCCCACCAGGCACCTCACTTTCCTCCACAGTGAAGTGGCCTTCTCTGAGCCTCCCCAACCCACCCCAGCACCAATAACATAATAAATCCCCCCTCCAACCAACTTGTCAAAAACCAACAAGCAAAGCCATTCTCTCGCACCTTGGCCTCTGGACTTGCAGCTGTGGACGTTTGATGAAACCGGAGAGTGGAGGATCGCTCCCGGCTTGCAGGTTAAGGCGTGTCCGATGGCCTTCAGATGCCAGCATTAAGAGAAGCTTGGCTAGAGCAGGGGAAAGTCCTTATTTCAGAAAGTCGTCGGTGGCGCTGGGAATTCGTCAGTCTGCTCCTCAAGGCCCCAGAAAGAGTGTAGGAGCAAATGGATCTAAAACCACGCGCAGAGGGCAAGTCTCTGCTGCGTTAGTTACTTCTCTGTTGCTGCGGTAAAACACTGTGACCAAAGGCGACCTGCAGAAGGAAGAGCTTATTTATTAGGGTTTGGGATCCAGGAGTCCACCGTGGCCGGAAGGCTTGGCAACAGGATCAGGAAGCTGGGGGATCACAGGATCAGCTGCAGGTCGGGGTGGGGTGGGGGTGGAGGGGGCGTGGGGGGAGAGACAGGGTGGAGACTAAATACTCCCAAAGCCTGGCCCCAGTGATGCAGGTCCTCCATCAGACCACGCCTCCTAACGTCCCCAAGTATCACCACCAGCTGGGAAGGAACTGTTTAGATGACTGGGCTCCATTTCTCACTCAAACACCACATCTGCAGCTACAAGTAGAGTACCAGCCAAGCGCCGTCAGCCAGATGTTTGAAAGTGGAACATGTGAAAGATCAGCCGCTCAGGCCAGGGAGTGACACACAAAAGAAACGGGAAAGACAGTGACAAGCATCGCTCCCCCAAGTTCAAAATGCACAAGATATCCTCAATACCATCGGCCCAAAGTATGGATGTACCCATTATGTATCTAATTAGCCACTACGGAAGAAAGGCTATGACACATGAGGACATATACCATTAATTTTTTTTTTTTTCTCGAAAGAGTAGTTACAAACTCCGAGTTAGCAAGCTTGAGCTGAACCGCTTACTCAGCAAGCTGGCCACTTGATAAATAGAGTTTAGGCAAATTGGCTTTTGGGGATTGAGATCCCAGCTGCTGGCCAGGAGCCAATGTTGGGAGTCCAAGACTGGGCTGGGCGTGTAGTCCCCAGACCTGGCCTGTGTGTCTAGAGGTGTGGATATACTTCTGACGTCTGCCCTGGCTATGTTCATCTGCCACTCGGGGGCAGTTCTCCTCTGTGAGCTCTGCTCAGGCCTCGCTGAGACCCCTAAAATGTGGTACCCAGATCCACCTCCCAGATATCGATGAGCAGAAGCCCAGCTTTTCTGTTCTTCCTCTGTCTCCCTCCTAAAGGGCACTTCCATCAGATGGCTCTTTGGGGTGCGGCTGGAGAACTTTGGGCAAGTCACTGGGCCTCCCTGGGCCTTCCTATCAGCTGTGAACTGTGGGTGATGAGAAGTACCCACCTTTTGTAGTTGGTGGGGGGATGGTTCAAGAGGGCATGTGACTAGCACTCAGTAGCCTGTCACCCTTTCAGCCAGACCCTGCGGACACAGTGCTGAACAAGGCGAGCAGTGGAGGAGACATTCTGCAGATATGCTCTGAGAGGTGCCCTCATTCCACAGACGGGCCCCCAATTAGATTGTTTCACCCTGATTCCATTCCATTTTACAAACACCCCTGAACATGAGGAGGATCTGCTCTATATTGGACAGCCTTGAGGAAGCAATCCTTTTTCCCCTCCGCCCACCCTGCTGGCAGCTTTCATGGACTCAGCTGCCACACCGGAAGTCGGCTTGAGAGTGCAGGGCAGCATTCTTGCTGCTGGCACGGGACAAAAAGCCCAGCAAAGCAGGTGGTGGGCAGAAGCAGGGTCTCCTGCGGGTGTAGGCATGGTGTGGCTGCAGTAGATGTCCACTTCTCCTTAATCCCTTTGCTGGGGTGGCTGGGCTGTGCCCTTGAGAATTGAGGGGGGCCTGTATGCCTCCTTTTGCCCCATCCTTTCTTTGGGCCTTCCTGCCCCTTCCTTATGCCCACTACCACTCTAGATCTTTATCTCCTGGGGAGGCCCCTCTCTCTCTTCTGTGGACCCTCCCTTGTGGGTAAAGCGGCAGGAAGAACCCAGTAACCCCAGAAGGCCATGGTAGTGGCAGGGACAGGTGAGTGTGTAGTGAGCCCTCAGGGTCTGGAGCAGAGGCCACATTGGAGGGACTGAGGAAGGCTTTTGACAAACGGAAGCAATAAGAGGAGGTTCAGGGAAGGCAAGCAGAAACCAGGGGGCAGGGTTATACAGGGGTTGTTCAACAACAATGGCTAGACCACTCAGTTCCCTGAGCATAAGCTGCCCACAAGGCACGAGGCTGCCAAGGGAAGGCATGGCTCCCACTGCTGCTCTGGAACCTCCCTGGTGCCTTAGTGTGGAGGAGGATATTATCTGACTACCTTATGCATTTCTGAGCCTCTACTTCTACATTTGAACCCAGCCTGGAACACTCCCTACCCGGGGATGGGGGAGGCGTTTAGGTCACTCTAGGCTCCAGCCCATCTCTGTGCCATTCCTGTCCAGTACTCAGCCACCATCTCTCTCATCTCTGACTCATGTCCAGGCCAGTCTCCACCAGAAGCCAGAGTAGGCTTCTCACCAGACATACTATGCATGCATGGCCCTAACTGTGATGAGCCCATTATCACCGAGCGTGAAACGGAGGCTCACAAAGATTAAACCACCAGCCTCAGTCCACAGAGGGCCAAAGGTTTGGCATGTCACTTCTGGGTTTTAGCTGCAGCTCTTCTCTGGTCTGTCTCTCTATAGCATCATCGAAGCTGACTTCTGTGTGGCATCTACCTGTGTGGCCTTTGGGGCAGTTCTAGGCAAGATCAGCCCAGTCCAGCTGCTTATCATGACCTTCTTCCAAGTGACCCTCTTCGCAGTGAATGAGTATATCCTCCTGAACCTGATAGAGGTGAGCAAAGCTTAGGAGGGGGAGGGAGACGTTAGGGGAGAGGAAGAGGGATAAAGAAAGAGAGGTCTGTGGATATGTGCAGCCTGGCAAGCCATTCAGCTTCCTACACTACAGTTTCTTCATCTGCAAATTAGGAATCACGACGCCTCCCTAGCGAAATCGTTGTCTACCTAACTATCTGCCCAGCGTCTGGGCAGAGCAGGCCTTTTCTGAATTTGGGTGGTTGTTTTTACTTCCTTTATCTTCCATCGGCTGGAAAGAGTGAGACATTCCTGCACATACTTCGGCATTCATACATCCCTAGATCTTTCTCCCAAAGGGGGAAAAAAGCTCAATGCGTTGAGGATGAATCTGCCAGGAGGGATCCCAGAGAAGTGATCATATACAAAAGCACTGGTTGTGAATGCCACAACCCCAGGAATGCCATTTTGTGCTTTGGGTTTGGCTGATTCCATGAACTGGCTAACAGCGCTACAGACTCTTGGGAACCTCCCCGGCCTCAGTGTGGAAGAGATATCATTATGCATCACCTTATTACCTTATGCATTTCTGAGCCTCCTCTTCCACATTTGAACCCAGCCTGGAACACTCCCTACCCGGGGGCGGGGGAGGAGTTTAGGTCACCCTAGGCTCCAGCCCATCTCTGTGGCATTCCTTTTTGGTACTCAGCCACCGTCTCTCTCATCTCTGACTCATGGCCGGGCCAGTCTCCACCAGAAGCCAGAGTAGGCTTCTCACCAGACATAGAAGACCACTCCCCCGATTAAAAACTACCACCAGCTTGACTCTACACATTCCGGCTCCAACCCCACCCCCACCCCCCAAGCTTAGGCGTGGCTCCGCCTCCACGGACTGCTCTTGGACGGTGACCTCCTTTATGCCCCCGACTGCGTGGAGCTTGAGCCTGTTGAAAACTTTACCCTGGCTCTCTTCTCATCTTTATCCTTCTCATGAGCCACGTTTCAAGCTGAATGTCACTTCCGAGAGACGCTGCCTGCTTTTCTCCATGTTGTCCCTCCCTGGCATGGCTCTTACGTGGTTTTGTCTGTTTTCTTCATTGCTCTTGGGGGCCTGTCTGGATGTCTGGATGCTCTCTGCCCTGGCACCTGGCCAGTGCATCAGACATACTCAGATTTCAGAGTCTGAGGCTCTGTTGAGCGAGGCTGAAGGCTGTAGGCAGAGGGGAGCAGGCTGCACTGAGACAGACCCCAGGAATTTACAATTCAGAGAGGGGTCCAAGCATAGAGGCACCGAGCCCGCCCTGTGTTAAGGGCGGGCCTCCAGGGCTAGGCAATCCAGCAGAGGGCGCTACCACCAGCCTAACAGGCCAGAGGCTTCCCACCACCGGCAGTCAAAGCTAGACCGGGAGAGCTAGCTACCAAGCAGAGGAGAGAGAGGATAAGTGTAAAGGGCCCCGGCGTTTTGTTGACTGGCCAGCCAGAATCCTGCCTCCCTCTGCTCAATGGCTGCTGTGGGAACTGTCTTAGGGTTTCTATGCTGTGACGAAACACCATGATGCAAAGCAAGTTGGGGAGGAAAAGGCTTGTTTGGCTTAGACATCTGTTTGACAGTCCATTATCGAAGGAAGTCCTGGCAGGAAGCTGGAGGCAGGAGCTGAAGCAGAGGCCATGGAGGGGTGCTGCTTCCTGGCTTGCTCCCCATGGCTTGCTCAGCCTGCTTTCTTACACAACTCAGAACCACCTACCCAAGGTTGGCCCTCCTCCATCAAGAAAGTGCGCTACAGACTTGCTTATAGATCAGTTGGATGGAGGCATTTTCTCAGTTGAGGGTCCCTCTTTCCAGATGACTTAAATTGTGTCAAATTGACAAAACAAACAAAAAACAACCACACACACACACACACACACACACACACACGCACACACACGATAAAAAATAGGACAGTAGGACAGGGAAATAGGCTACTGTGTTCCACGGCTAAGCATGCATGCATATGTGTGGGGTGGGGAGAGAGGGTGCCAGGCCCTGACAGGCCCCTTGCACTCCAGGCAAAGGATGCAGGGGGCTCTATGACCATCCACACATTTGGCGCCTACTTTGGGCTCACAGTGACCTGGATCCTCTACCGAAAAAACCTGGAGCAGAGCAAGCAGAGACAGAGTTCCGTGTACCACTCAGACCTTTTTGCCATGATCGGTGAGAACTAACAGCTGTCACGTTGGTAAGGGCAGCCATGGTGGGTGACATCGTCTATGTTGGTGGGGGGCCCACCACGGTGGGGGAGTGCTGCCATACCGGTGAGGGCTGCTGTGATTGGTCAGAACTGCTGTGAGTGGATAAGAACAACTATGAATAGTTGGAAGACTGCCGTGATAAGTGAAGGTCACCATGATGAATGGAGAGAGGCGCAGCCACCCGTAACGAGTAAGAACCACCACTGTAAGTGGGTGAGGGCGATTATGAATGTGTGAGGGTCTTCCATGGTGGGTGATTATTGTCATGATCATCCCTGATCTCCACATAATCAGTGGGTGACTACTGGGTGTTTTTTGTTTTTGTTTTTGTTTGTTTGTTTGTTTGTTTTTCGAGGAAGAGCAGAATGAAGTAGCCTGTAGATACTTCGAGTCCTGGGTGTCCAATTCTCTCCCTCATGGAATACCCCAAGGCAGAGTAGAAACAAGAACTGGCCACTTGGTCCCCATGACATATGATGTCTATCAGACTCAGCCCTTCCTTCCATCGCCCTGTAGACTGAGAGATGGTAGTGCCACCAGCTAATCTGTCTACAGAGGGGAGTGACTCTCCCATATGATGCTATGAGAGTGGGGGGCATGTAACAAGTCCTAGGGTTGGGGAGATAGAGAAGGCTTTGTGAAGTGGTATGGGAGGCCAAGTGGGATCTAGGTGAGTTGGTCCAGCAGGGCCTTCTAGAAGGAGCCCAGTGAGAGTGATGCTCATAGGTTGGAAGCAGCGGGATATCCCTGGAGCTGAAAGGCAAGTGCCTCTGCTTAGGCTCTGTGAGCCTGGCCTAACACCCCCTCTCCTGGCCCCTGTCCTGCATGTGTTCTGACCCAGGCACCCTCTTCCTGTGGATATACTGGCCCAGCTTCAATTCAGCCAGCTCCTTCCACGGAGACACCCAACACCGAGCAGCCCTCAATACCTACCTCTCCTTGGCGGCTAGTGTACTAGCCACAGTGGCAGTGTCCAGTATCATACACAAGAAGGGCAAGCTGGACATGGTGAGCAGGGGGGCTTCTGGGGGGAGGTCCCTATCTGACTGCCATGCCCTGCCTACATCTCATCATGGTAGGCAGCTTCTAGATTGGTACACCCAAACCTGGATGTTCACAGTGGGTCATTCCTGCCAAATGTTCATGTCCTCCCCACAGCCTGAAATGCTGTTAGCCAGTGCTAGTTGAGTGTCGCATCAGGCCTGCCTAGCAGAGTTGCCAGTGTGTGTGTGTGTGTGTGTGTGTGTGTGTGTGTGTGTGTGTGTGTCCGTGTCCCCTCTACCGGGTCTTCATTCTCCTGACGCCACTGGCCTCTTGGACTTTTTAAAGCTGTCCCAGGCCACACACTTAGAGAAGCCAGCAGCACAGGACCTGCCATGGCCAACAAAGAACATTGGTAGCAGCTGGGCATGCACAGGGGCCCACAAATACCTGGTATAGACACAGCGTGCACTCAGATATGCCCACTGGCCCACAGGTAGACATGGAGAAAAAGGGAATGTGCCCATGGGTTTTTAGGGCCCATGGATGTGTCCAGCAGCACACTCGCCTCGTGGGCACAGAACATGTCCAGGCCTGCTGGGGTTTGTGGGGGACTTGCCTGCAGAGCACACGAAGCAGCCGTTCTCAGCTTGGGCCAAGGCCCTCTGCATGCTCCTGGCTTGCTGAGGCAGACTCTGAGCTGTTCCCGGCTCCCAACTTTGCAAGGTGTGTGAGCACAGGCCACGCTCCAGGAACAGAGCTGAGAGCTTGCACGCTTTGCCTACCCTGCCCAGGTGCATATCCAGAATGCGACGCTTGCAGGCGGGGTGGGCGTGGGCACAGCCGCGGAGATGATGCTCACACCTTACGGCGCCCTCATCGTGGGCTTCTTCTGTGGCGTCTTCTCCACCCTAGGATTCGCGTACCTATCGGTGAGGACCCTAGGGCTGGGGCTGGGGAGGCTGTGGGGGGTTTATGTTCCTGAAAGTAGGGAGAGACAGAGGGGGTGAGGCTTAGCTAAGGGACACTGTGTTTTTGAAGGCCTCCCCATGCCCCTGCCGCAGCCGCAGCGCGAGCAATGCCGCCTTCCCTCCTCCCCCTAGCCATTCCTGGAGTCCCGCCTGCGCATCCAGGACACATGTGGCATTCACAACCTGCATGGCATCCCCGGCATCATAGGTAGCATCGTGGGTGCTGTGACAGCAGCCTACTCCTCCCCTGATGTGTACGGAGAGCCAGGGTAAATGTGGGGGAGGTGTGAGTGCGTTTTCCTCCTTCATTCTCTAGTCCTTCTTTGGTGGGCGGGACCAAGAGTGTCTTCCCCCTCTTCATTTCCACGCGAGACCATCCACTGGCCCCTCTCCCCATCCTCAGAGCGGCCACAATGGGTTCAAGAGACCAGAGCAATCTAGTCGGGAGGGCGGAGGCTTAGGGTTTGGAGAGCATGTCCAGGAGGTGGCGATAATCAGTTCCCTGGCCTCTCTGTGGGGCCCTCACTCGTTTTCTGTCTCTACCCCAGGATAGTCCACACATTTGGCTTTGGGGGCTATAAGACGGACTGGACCCGGAAAATGCAGGGCAGTTCCCAGATATTTGGCCTCCTCCTCACCTTGGCCATGGCCCTGGTGGGCGGCATCATTGTGGGTGAGTGAGAGCAGCTGTAATAGAGAATATGGGGTCCTGGTGGGGGATTCACCAAGTGGGGGACCCAAGAAAATGTCTTAAGGGTGGGCCTGGGTCTCCCCGAAATACCTGGTATCTGTATTGTCCACTGTGGGATTGGGAGCGTGGTGGGGGGGCGTCCATCTGAGGGGAAAAGTTGGGGGTAAGCAGAGAGTATTTTCTGACTGTCGTGTCCTCCAATCTGTTTAGGGCTCATTTTGAAATTGCCATTCTGGGGACAAGCTGCTGATGAAAATTGCTTTGAGGACACCATCTACTGGGAGGTAGTTTCTAGAGACTGGTTCCTGTGCAAGGATAGCTCTGCCCCTCCCCACGCCCCGACCTTGCCTTCACCTGACATCCAGGGTGTCACCTGTAGATGGAAGACATTTCCCCATCCATCTTTCTTTCTCCTGGGGACCCCAAGAGGGGCTGTATATACCTTTCTCTTTA
This sequence comes from Onychomys torridus, assembly GCF_903995425.1. Lineage (NCBI taxonomy): Eukaryota > Metazoa > Chordata > Mammalia > Rodentia > Cricetidae > Onychomys > Onychomys torridus. The sequence goes on along the minus strand of NC_050443.1, from coordinate 59,685,027 downwards.
TGCACTCTGGAGACAGAGTCACAGGAGCAGCCTGCCACGGGGCCTGACTCTGGTGTGTCAGCCAGCTGTGTTCTAGTGATAACTTCCAAAGTCTGTCCCCGGCCCTGACAGCAACAGTGTCACCTTGTAGCTGAGGCAGGAGGATAGCCACAAGTTTGAGGCCAGCCTGGGCTACAGAGTGAGGCTTTGCCTCCACAAACAGAATAGCAAAGGCTGGGGCTCTGCCTCAGTTGGTAAAGTGCTCCTGAGTTGTTGGTCGCCAGCACCACATTATTCCAGCATTCTGGAGATAGAGGCAAGAAGATGAGAAGTTCAAAGTCACCCAGATACATAGTGAGTTTGAGGCCAGCCTGGTATGACATATGCACCCTTCTCTCTCTCTCTCTCTCTCTCTCTCTCTCTCTCTCTCTCTCTCTCTCTTCTTTCTTTCTTCCTTTTTCTTTCTCTCTCTCTCTCTCCCTCCCTCCCTTCCTTCCTTTTTTTTTTTTTTTTTTTTTTTTTTTTTTTTTTTTTTTTTTTTTTTTTAAAGCAAGCCACCCTCCCCAGAAGTACTAACAACCTCTGGGTGACACTTAGCGGGAGCCTGCTCTGATAATCTCCTTGTTAGGCTGGTGGCTCTTTACCCTTCCTGGCATCTGAGAGTCACCTGGGGCAGGTCAGAGCTTCCATCCAGCAGCTTGGGGCCCCACACACACTGCAAAAACAAAACCAACCTTCCTTGAAGCGCCACCAACACTTCTGAGTGTGTTTCCTTTCAGTCTTTTCTCTGTGTAGGATTTCCAGACTCTCTGAGATTTGATTATCCACTTTCTCTTTTCCTGTCTGGCACACAGATTGCTCTGTGCTGTTAATTAAAAGTGTATTCTTAATAAACTTTTATTGAGAGTAACTGCTTTCATCCTATCTTTAAAGCCCACACAAACATGATTTAAGACACCACAATTAGAAGCACCTGGGAGCCAGGCGGTGGTGGCGCACACCTTTAATCCCAGCACTTGGGAGGCAGAAGCAGGCGGATCTCTGTGAGTTTGAGGCCAGCCTGGTCTACACAGCTAGTTCCAGGATGACGGCCTACACAGAGAAACCCTGTCTTGAAAAATGAAAGAAAGAAAGGAACGGAACGAACGAATGAAGGAACGAAGGAAGAGAGAAAGATTTGAATAAAATGGACCTAAAATAGGAGTTGCCTCTCTCTACCTATCTGTCTGTCTATCTATCTATCATACCGCCTATAGTCGCTATCTGTCTGTCTGCCTATCATCATCTGTCTTTCTGTGTGTATGTGTCTGAGCGTATATCCATGTGTGCCCACACAGATGTATGTACCTATGCATTCAGAAAATGGCACTGAGCTCCTCTCTCACTCTCTGCCTAGTCCTTTGAAGCAAGGTCTCTCCCTGAACTTGGAGCTCACATTTTCACAGCAAGCCCTAGTGGGTCTCCTGTCTCCAGTCCTCTTGGAACTGGGGTTACTGGCATGTGCCAGGTGCCTGGCATGTTACACAGTGCTGGGATATGAACTCTAGCCCTTATGATTGCGTGAGAAGTGCTCTGAACTGCTGAGACATGCCTCCATCCCATCCTGAATTGTTATGACCTTTGCAATCAATGCCAAGTTCACATCTTCTCCCAGCTATATGCTTTCAGCACTACTGGGGGGTGGGGTAGAATCTAAATTCCTGGAAGTGAAAGCCGCCCCTGCACCCCTGGGTTGTCTTCCCGGATGAAGGGGTGAGACAGCCGCGAGAAGGCAGGGCTGAGCTGCCTCATCCGTGCTTTACTTTCCAGTCTTCGCATTCCCTTGCTCTACTTTGGGATGCAGTTCTAGTTCTGACACACCACAGTGCTCATCTTTCAAAAAATGGGTGCAGCCTCCTGAACCCCTCATGTCTTGTAAGAAACTAGAATGCAGTCTGAACTCTTGGGCCACCCAGTGTTTGCCCAGCCACTATTCTTGTGGGGCAAGGACCCTGATTGGTTCTGGCCGTGCCTCAGCACCCCGGACAGTGCCAGTCCCGGCAGCGCCGACCGTAAGCTGTAAAGGGGTGTTCGTGGCAGTGGATCTTCGGCATGACCACAAGGGGGCACTCGCCACACAGTATTTGCAGCCTTTGGTTTACCACCCCCCCCCCCACACACTTTGAGTTCCACTGACGTACCAGAGCCTGCCTGTGACTGGACCCTGAAAGCAGCTTCCTCTCTCCACAGATTCACGAAGAGGTGAACAGTGTTGTCTACATTCCTGAGGACCTCGCCCAGAAGCATCCTGCTCCTGTGGTACACTCAATACCCTTGGTCCTTCCAACACCTTCAGCATCCCTGGTTGCTCCAGTACCTCCTACACCTCCAGTATCCTTAGCAACTCCAGTACCTTCGTCATCCTTAATACCCTAAGTTCCCAAGGCAGGTGAGAAGCAGGTAAGCCTTGTGGTCTTTAGGGGGGTGGGGGTGGGCTGGTTCTCTCAATAGAGGTGCAGGTCTCAGAGCCAGATGCCATAGTAAAGGAACAAAGAGCAATCATGAAGCTATGAAGGTATGAGCTCTCCTGCCCCTGAGGTGGGATAGGTAGGCTAGACTGGAGGAACATATAGAAAGAGACCCAGGGACATATTTGGCTTTCTGGCTGCTTGCTGCTGTGTGACTTGGGGAGTCTCTTCAGCCTAGAGATTGGGCCTTGGTTTCCTCATCTATGACCTGGCTTTGCTTGGTTAGACCAGGCTAGACCGTCCTTTCTCCTTCCCCTCTATAGAGCACATCATATTGATGAGGTGCTGTGATACCAACCAAGAGAAATTTCCACGAGGCAGGGTAATTTTTTTCCCCTCTTGTTCATATCCAAAGCTAGCCCAGAACTAGGCATCCTCCTGCCTCAGTCAAGTGCTGGGATTACAGATGTGTACCACCACAATCAACCACTCCCAACCCCCTTTTAAAGACAGGATCTCAGATATCCCAGGCTGTCTTTGAACTCACTATGTAGCCAAGGATGACCTTGAACTCCTGATCATCCTGTCTTATCTTCCAAGTGCTGGAATAGCAAGTGTGTCCCACTACACCCATGGTATACAGTGCCGGCTGCAAACCCAGGGCTTTGTGCATGCTGCGTAAGCAGTCCATCAGCTGAGCTGCATCCCAGTCCTCTCATTTCTTCTTAAATTAAGGCACAGGATTCAAGCCACATGGCTAACAAGGCCGTTGTCATTGAGCTTATACACATTTGCCTTCCTTGGAGCCCAGAGCTTGGAAGTAGCTGGTTCTAGGGTAGGAGGCAAAGGGACATGTCAGGAGAGAAGGTTTTAGGGTGGACCAGAGCCAGACTGTGGCCTTTGCTGCTGGTGTCCACCTCCTCCAGAAAAACAAAAGATACCAGGAGGCTGCAGCAGGCCTAGGAGGACACACCCACCTGCTGCTGTCCCCATTTCCCTGCAGGCTTCAAAGACTGTCCCCAAGCTCTGGAAAGAGCTGGAGCGACCTAGCTGGGGATGCAGGAGCAGGACAGCTGAAAGGCCCTACTGACCTGGCTCCAGCACCTCCCATACCCCCTTCATCCCAGGGGGCTTGCCTGAGAATGGAGGAGATTCCGACCAAGAGAGCTCCAAGCCAGGGTCAGCTGCGGAAGGTCTGCCCCTGCCTGGGCTCATGATGCTTCCATATCCTATGGAAAATGGCTGGGGCGGGAGTGGACTTGACCCTCCCGGGGGTACCGCTTCATGAACTCTTCCCGCCCTACCTGTTCCCCAACTGTATCTCCCGTGCTCCCGGGGACCCCAGACTCATTACCCTGTCTAGTAAATAAATGTTGTTGGTGTTCTTTGTAGAATGGGTGTGAATGCTCTGGTAGGGTCCCTATGAGAGATTTAGGGTCCCAGAGAACCTGGCCCCCTGCCTGGCCCAGACCCTTGCCCAAAGGGCAACTCTCTCTACAAGAAGTTCATCCAGCCTGCGAGGCCCAGGAACCCAGGCCAGACTGCATTTTTCCCCTCTTCCCTCTCGTTAATGGTTCACACTGGTGAGAAGGCCACTAACTTGCTCTGAGTACATTCCAGAAGGCTAGGGAGAGGGAGGGAGGGCTCCCCACCCAGTTGGCTTCCTCTGCCAGCCAGACCAGCCCCCACTCCTGCTGTACAATGGGGGAAAGTGTCCGGTCCTTAAATTCCCAGATGTGGAATAGACAGGTAGACTAGACAGTCAGGCGTGCTTGCAAGAGGCAGTCTGTGACTAGGTGGTAGCCTGCTGGGGTTGTGGAGGATGAACAGGAGTTACCCCAGAAGAGTAAAGTAACACGGGGTTAGCATGGGCAAACTCATGGACAGGAACCAGGCCGAGTTTGCCTTTAGCTAGCAGAGAGGGGAGGGAAGAGTGTGCAGGCTACAGAGCAAAGAAACCCAAAGCTTTTGTGGAGCAGAGGTTCCTGGGAAGGAAGGGATAAAGAGAGGAAGGGACTGGGTCTCTCCCCGCCTCCCTGGCAGTTCACACACTCACTCACACACATACACGCGCACACACGAACACTCAGGGCGCCGTTCCCCTTTGCAGAGCAGGGGGAGGGGGGGAGGAGAGAAGGAGGAAGCTGAAGTGCCACCTATTCATGTTCCGCGATGTAACACCCCTTATTTTCCATGCTGGGTAAAGACAAAAACCCTTTACAACCTGTTTCTGGAACTTGTCAGCAGCTGCCAAGAGGAGCATGTTAATTAAACGTCGGCAAAGATGGAAGCCGGAGGCCCCGGCTCTAATTGGACAGTTTGCTTCACCGGCTTGAAAAACATTGTGACAAAGGAGGAGGTGCGCGGCGGCTCGGCAGGGGGACAGGGTGGCGGGGGAGGGGGCGGCGGCTTTGATTCCAGCTGATCGGCCCGGCCCCTCCCCCACGGCCTCGCGGTCCCGCCCAGCCGGTCCCCTGCTGGGCCAGGGCGGGGTCCAGGGGCGGGGTGTGGGAGGGGCGCAGGTGGTGAGGTGCAGAGGCGGAGTCTGGGAGGGGACACACACACACACACACAAAAATGGGGTGCAGGTGTCGGAGTGCAGGGGCGCGGTGAGGGAGGGGCGCAAGGGACGGGTTTGGGGTCTGGGAGGGGCCGTACAGATGGTGGGGTGCAGGGAGCGTGGGAAGAGATCTGAGGAGGATACAGGGGCCGGGGCCGGGAGGCGGGGTGGCCTCGGAGGGGAGGGAACGCGATCCTCCGGAGGGCCACACGTCGGGTCTCTGCTGATAAAACAAAAACAAAAACCAATGGTGGGCCAGGCCATTTAGGGGAACTGTGGTGTGCCGCTCCCCGACGATCCGCTGATCACAGACAGGACTTGGGCACCGAGGACAAGGACCGACAGACTTCTGCCCTCGGGCAACTTCAAGCTGCCTTGGAAGCTACGCCCAGCCCCTTTCTCCAGCCCCTTTCTCAGAGCGAGCTAGGCAGAGGTCGCCTTAACATGATGTGAACGGGAATGAGGTCTCACAGGGCTGGGGGCTAGGGCACTGTACCAGAAAATTGGACTGTAAGGGTTCCCAGGGAGCCGGCGGGTCCGCCAGTGTCCTGTGGGTGTGTTTCAGGTTCCCTCCCCTGTACGCACTGAGCGCTAAGCTAGGCACTATGCTGAAACCCTCTCTTACACACCAGTCTTTTAACTTTCCATCCACTCCAAGGGAGTGGCTGTAACCTTCCAAGTTTACCACTGTAGGGAAACTGAGGTCGAGAGACCATAACACCCTACTTAAGTCACTGTGGTGGCATGGGGAGAGAAGGTCTCACTATACAGCTCAGATTGGCCTGGAATACCACATCTAGCCTGCCTCAGTCTCCCAAGTATTAGTGTTCGTTCGTTCATTTGTTTTTTTTTTTTTTTTTCAAGACAGGATGTTTCCATGTAGTCCGGGCTGTCTTGGAACTCACTCAATAGACCAGGCTGGCCTCAAACTCAGATCTTCTTGCTTTTGCCTCCTGAGCTCTGGGATCAAAGTGTGTGTCACCACCACCAGGCTGAGTAGGCATGTTCTTAAAGACAGCTTGAGGTGAGACATCGGCCTCTGATTCTGCTGCTCCTAGCCACCTGTTCCAGACTCTCTGACTCCAGACCCAGCCTTCAGTCCACCCGTTTTCAGGATGGGCTGAACTGTGTGGGGTTCCTACATGCAACCACTATTCTCATTGAGTTTCCAGGCAGGGCTTCCCCAAGGATGGTGTGTCAAGGTGGAGGTCACCTTGGAGAGCCCCACACAAGCCCTGTGCCTAGAGAGGGGGTACTTAGCCGCAGGAGGGAAACAGTGGGGGTAGGAGGCCAGGCTGAGGCTGGTGACAGGCAGCAGCAAGGATGGGAAAAGGCACCATTGTCACTGGGCCAAGGGAATTAAGAGCTCCCAATTGGATATGGAGTGCCTGGACCATTGACTGTCATGAGCGGAGTTCCCAGGCGGGGGCTGGAGCAACCTGCTCTGTGTCCAGATTGCCTGCTGAGACTAATCCCCTGGGAGCCAGGCCCGGGAGCCCAGACAAAGCTACTGAGGAGACAGTCTGCCCTTGATGGGGTCCCTCGGCCTGGTCCTGGGTGCTGAGGAGGCCACCTGGAGGAGGGATGGGTGGGCGATGAGTAGTTATGCCTGAAGGAGTGTGCACAGCTGCTCTGGCCTGGGTGTAGTATGTATGTAGCACGCTTTAAAAATAGGCAGCCTAATATATCAGTGTGTGTGTGTGTGTGTGTGTGTGTGTGTGTGTGTGTGTGTGTGTGCACTTGAGGGCTGATCGAGCAGGGTGCTCAAGAGCAGCCCTTCAGAGGCGGCTGGAGGGGCTCTGCAAATTGTAATCAGATTAAGGGGACCAATCACTTAGGGCTCTTGAAAAGGCCACAAGGTCCCTAATCAGCCCTGAGCGCCCCAGCCTACAAAGCCCCGGAGGAACTCTGCAGGAACCACCCTCTGGGGGGCCAAGGGGTGGGGGCTTCTTTCTTCCCAGTCTTTGGTAATTATGTCAATTTGCTAGCCAAATTGTTTGCTCAAGTGGACAGGGGGGCATGTGCCCCATTCATGTGGTAATGTGGGAACCAGCAGGATTCCTGGCTGGGAAAGAGGAGGGACTGGGACCTTTCTCCAGGGAGCAGGCAGGGCAGGGGCATGGGGTGCCCAGGCTTCTGGGGCCCTCCTCACTGGTGTGGGGCTCTTCCCTCAGGCTCCTACTGTTGACTATGGGATCTGGAGCCTACATTAAAGAATCAGCTGAGCTACCTCTCCACATTTACCACATTCCAGAAACTTCCAGCCTAGATTGTCCTCTGGGGAGAACTGAACAAATGGGTGGGATTGGCGATGGGGAGGGAGACAAGGGCCACAGAGAGAGGATTGGACAGGAGAGGAATCCCTAGGAGACCTCCATGAAACCAGGGCAGAAGCCGGCTGGCTCTCTAGTATGGCAGGCAGAGGCTTGAGCAATTGCTGAGAGATGGGGGAAGCTGGGAGATGGAGTTTTGAAGAATGAGTCCCACTTGGTGGGTCCGGTGGTGTCAGGCAGATTCAGAGTTGGATGGAGACCTGGAGAAAGTTCTCACCGGTTTATTGAGCCTTTATGACTGCAATGGTCAGTGTGCCACAGGCCCTAATTCACAACCCAGAATACAGAGACGCAGAGAAGCTAAGTGATCTGCCCAAAGTCATCCAGCTTACAAGTGAGCAGTAAGGATCTGAGTCCTCTCTGTCCCTCTGTCCCATGCCACTCCATGGATTCATTCTTCCCTTCAAACAGTTAGCAGGAACTCTGTCCCTGTCCCTCGCTTGGATGGGACACTGAGACTTCAAAGGACTGAGTTGATTCAGGTAAGAAAGGATCTCAAGGACCTTGACCACTGCTAGCACACCACCCGCTGTGGTATGTCACTCAGCACGGGGCACATGGGACAAGCATAAGACATGGCACTTAGGGACAGCGCTCCCTATGAACAGTTGTGTCATCTGTTCAGACACATAACACACACCACCTGCTGTCTCCTGCCTTATGGGCTCCCAGAATCCCGTTCAGCGCATGAAGACCCTTTCCGTCTGCCCTGGATGTGACATCCCAACATCACTGCTTGCCCCCCACCCCCTCCAAAGCCTCCTAGCTTTCCCTTACAGGGCTGTTAGGATCTGCCCTGCTAGAGGTGACAGGAGGATGGGTACAGGGGGAGGGTTAGGTGGGAAGGAGACCTCAGGAGGGTCACCAGCCACAGCAAGGCATCCCTTACTCTTGGGGAATGGGCCAGGGTCGGTGTTTGTAACTGTACGATGGCCAGAAGTCCTGTCTTCTTAGAGCAGATCTGAACGGTGGTGATGAAGTTACCACAGGACCTCAGCTGGACCAGATGCTGTGAGGTCCAGAAGTTCTAACCACTAGCCTTCCCAGTCCTGGTCAGGGGAACTAAAACCCAGCAATTAGTAGCTGCTCTGGACAGGAGAGGATGAACTACTCCCAACAGCCAACATGGAACACTCCTTGGTGCCAAGCTGTGCTAGGCATGTGCTGTCATTAACGTGACAGATCTTCACAACCTATGAGGTAGGGCCATTATTATACCCTTTCCACCCCACAGAGAAACTGAGAGGCTGAATTAGTGTCCCAAGACCCTAAAGTTAACTGAGTAGCACACCTCCGACCTCCCACCTGTCCCTCCTGAGAAGAGGATCTGAACACGAGAGCAGAATATCCCTGGGGACCACACTCAAGCCAGGTCCTGAAGGACCAGTGGGGATTTTTGAGGCAAAGGATTCTGGGAGATAGTAGAATATCTAGCTCAGAAATTGTGAGGCCAGAAAAAAAGACAGGAACCTCCCTCCCCAGAGGCAAATTTGGATCTTCCGGTTGGGGGTGGGGGGAAGAAGAGGCGCTATTCTGAGCAGTAAGCCATCACGTGATTGTCATGAAGTATGGAAGCCTCAGCTCCATCTAGTCCTAGAAATCAGCCACGCTCACTTCTCCCTCAGAAGCTTCAGTTAAGCTGTGTCCTGTGCCTAAAACAGCAGTTCCCTCTCTCTCTTTTTAAAAGATGTATTTATTTATTTTGTAGAAGAGGGTGCCAGATCTCATTACAGATGGTTGTGAGCCACCCATGGGTGCTGGGAATTGAACTCAGGACCTCTGGAAGAGCAGTTAGTGCTCTTAACCTCTGAGCCATCTCTCCAGCCCAAACAGCAGTTCTCAACCTGTGGATGGTAACCCCTTTGGGGTCGTATATCAGATATTTACATTACAATTCATAACAGTAGCAAAATGACAGTTATGAAGTAGCAATGAAATAATTGTATGGTTGGGGGTCACCACCACACGAGGAGCTGTATTAAAGGGTCACAGTTAGGAGGACTGAGAACCACTGGATTAGAATGTTCTGTATGTCATGCTCCGTTCTTGTTTGTCTTCTTCTTACCCTGGCTTTTCTTCGTGGTGTTTGTCAAGTCTGTAGAGTAGTGTATTCCTCTGTGTGGCTAGTCACTTGTCAGTCTCTCTAGGGAAAGAGTGTTCCACCAGGACAGGCCTCTTGTCTGCTAAGGCTGAGTCTGGCATATTATGGAACTTGATCAATACTTGCTGAATGAAAGAATGACGGGTGGATGGGGCGGGTGGGTGGATGGATGTAGTTCATCTGTACTGGGAGACTAAGGTCAAAGACAGCAGAGCTGTCACTGTAAGATATTCTCCAGGGACCAACTCAGGTCATCGCCATGCCAGCTGTGAACACAGATGACAGGCTGTGAGTGAAGGCAATAGGTGTGTTGAGTGGCTTGGACACTGTGAGGCAGTACTTACAGGACGTGAACCTACTACCTACAACATTTCTCCTGGTGTTGTATTTTGGTTTTCGAGCATAAAGGCTACACTGGGTTTCTCTGTGTAGCCCTGGCTGTCCTGGAACTGGCTCTGTAGACCAGGCTGGTCTCAAACGCCAAGTGCCACCTGCCTCTGCCTCCAGAGGATTTAATCCAGAAGATTAAAGGCATGTGTTACCACACCCAGCTAGTACATCTCCTTGATTTGAAAGTAGACTCACTAGCTGGAAGAGCAGAGGTCTCTCATGCGGCTTAGAAGTCCTTTCTTCAATCTAGAAACCCTTGCCACTTTATAGTCAAAGAAGTAAAAAGCTGTGCTTTGAGTTGGGGAAGGAAATAACCATGATACTGGCTAACCAGGGTGGTAGGCAGTAAATAAGAGAGGGTAGGGCTGTCATTCTTGAAACTGGCTTTGGGCACAGAATAGCTGGTCAGACCGTCTTTGCCTAACCTCCTTGCCTTGCTTCCTCATACACTTAAGCATGAGTTGTTTGGTCCTGGTATACCCCTTATTTGTTCCTTAATGCCAACAGAAGTAAAGCCACCATATGTGATATTAAGGCTGGCTATCATGAAGACTCACTCAGACAAAGATACAGAGCCAAGGCTATGGGGTTACATCATTTCTGAGATTCATTGTTGCCCTGGCCAACTAATAGAACACTGGTTGTCCCACTATACGGCCACATGGTCTCTCATTATAAAACTACATTTCCCAGCCTCCTCTGTAGCTCTCTTGTAATCACATGGCCAAGTTCTGGCTGTTGAGAGGTAAGTACAACATGTCGGGCTTCAGGAAGGAAGCTCCTTTCCTCTTCCATGGCAGAACAACAAGATGAAAAGAGCTGGGGCTAGGTAGATGGCTCAGTGGGTAAAGCACTCGCCACTAAGCCTGAGGACCGAATTTGAACTCCAGGACCCTCACAGTGGGAGGAGACCACCAGCTACTGCGAGTTATCCTCTGACTTCCACATGTGCCTCCCTACACACAGATGCATCAAAAAGGGATTTGATTTGGTTTTAAAGATGGAGAATCAGGGCCCTTGACAGCTACCAGGGCTACTATTCCAATACTACTGTGTAAAAATGCCCAGATTTTTACATAAGAGAAAAATGCTTTTAGTCATTTATGACCTACTCCTTTGCCCTCCCTGACCAGCTTCCAAGCTGATATTCTGATAAGTATACCGTCTTCTGGTGGTGGGGGCGGGGGGTCCACAGGAAGAGCTTGGAAAGGGGATCGTGGGTTGGAAAGACAGTTCAGCATTGTGAGTGTTTTGGGGTCCTAAGTTCCCAGATTCAAATGTCTAAGGAACAACACTCAGTGAGTCTGTCATTCTTTCTCTCCCCCACCCCTGCCCTCTTTCTCTCTATCCCACAGGTTATGGGGAAAGAGAGCACCTCTCCCCTGTTCAGCATTCGAAGGCATCATCATGCCTTTGCACTTCACCCTTCTCAACTCTCCTGGAGGCTTAAGCATTGGGGAGCAGGAGTCGGGAAGGTGGGAAGGGTGCATCTGCTTTGCAGGGAGCCCATCATACCTTGATGGCCGTGGGCAGAGCAGACTGCCCCCTGGACGGGGTCAAGGAAAGGGTGGGAACTGAAACCTTACTTGGATTGGACAGCACACGTGTCGCGAGGAACTGCCTAGGGTGACAGATGCAGAGGCACCAACAGAAGGAGAACCCAGAGACAGCTGGCTTCACTAGACTGCATGTAAGACTTGTCTCACTGCATGTGCCCATCTCCACATTGGGAAAAGAGGAGGTGTGTCAGGTAGACTGCAGTTCAAATGCATCTTTTCCTACGCTTCAATCCTGGGCAGGTCTCCTCACTTCCCTGAGCTTTCATAAAATGTGGGAAATGAAGTCCCCCTCAGAGTCAGTCCTGAGCTAACGTTAAGGGGACAATTAGCATATGGTAGCTGGATGACAAATGTCAACAGCACTGGTGGCCTTCATACTGACGGACCACTACTATCTGTGTGCAACATCACTGTTGTACGTGGAGATGGCTCAGCGGTTAAGAGGGCTTACTTCAAGCTTTCTCCAGAGGATGTGAGTTCAGTTCCCAGCACCCATGTCAGGCAGCTCACAACCGCCGGTAGTTCCAGCTCCGTGGGACCCAGGACCCTCTACCGACCCCTGACCCCTGAAGGCACCTGTACTCAGGTGTGTGTACCCCCCCCACACACAAACACACATAGTTAAAAATAAAGTAGATCTTAAGAGAAAAGATTACGTGTCCTATGAAGTGTTTCATAAACGTGTATATACAGATGGCCTTCCGGGTTTTTCTTTGTTTTTCACTTTCCGATCATATGAAAAATCAAACCCTGTGAGTAGAGGCTAGACTTTCCCCCCAAAGTAGCACTATGCTCTTTGGATGCTGGGAAAGGCTGTGAGTGATGAATTCACGAGGTGAACAGCAGATCCTTCACTGCATTGCCAAGCTATGATGGCCAGCAGCTCAAGTCCGCCAATGCTTTTTATTTGGGTTTGTGGGATTTTGTTGTTGTTGTTGTTGTTGTTGTTGTTTGTTTTGTTTTGTTTTTGCATGTGCATGTATGTTTATATGTATAGGCATGGTGATGGGTGTGTCTGGAGGCCAGAGGTTAGTGTTGGGATGTCTTCACTCCATTGCTCACGTTTTCATCTCCTCCTCCTCCTCCTCCTCCTCCTCCTCCTCCTCCTCCCTCATTATTATTATTATTATTATTATTATTATTATTATTATTATTATTATTATTATTTGAGACAGGGTGTCTCACTGACCCTGCTATTTTGGCTCAGCTGGCTGGCCAGTGAGCCTCCAGGATCCTGCTACATCTGTCCTCAGGGCTGAGGTCACAGATGTGTATTGTTGTACGCAGCTTTTCTGTGGCTTTTGGGTATCTGAACTTGGGTCCTCATGTCTGTGCACCAAGCATTTTCTCACTTAGCCCTCTCCCAATCCTGGAGCACCCTTCATTTTTTGTTTTGTTTTGTTTTGTTGTCTTGTTGTTTTGTTTTTCGAGACAGGGTTTCTCTCTGTAGCTTTGGAGCCTGTCCTGGAACTCACTTTGTAGACCAGGCTGGCCTTGAACTCACAGAGATCCACTTGCCTCTGCCTCCAAGTGCTGGGATTATAGGCGTGCGCCACCACCACCTGGTGCCCTTCATTTTTTTAACTTTATGTGTATATGGATGGTTTGCCAACGTGTGGGTGTGTGCACCACACTCATTCTTGGTGCCTGCAGAGGTCAGGGAAAAAAAAAGTGTTGTGTTCCCTGGAACTGGAGCTACTCACTGTATTAGCATTGGGGATTGAACCCAGGTCCTCTGGAAGAGCAGCCAATGCTCCTAACTGCTGGCCCCACTACCTGCACTTTTGACTTACAATATTTTCCATACACAATGGGACTATCAGGTTGCAACTCTTTTGTATTTATTTTATTTTATTTTTCCAGAGCTGAGGACCGAACCCAGGGCTTTGTGCTTGCTAGGCAAGCGCTCTACCACTGAGCTAAATCCCCAACCCCCAGGTTGCAACTCTTAAGTCAAGGAGCACATGTACATTATAACACGCATACCCACACATATCCACATGGAAGATACTTGAGACATCTCCCTCCCCTGCCCAAACCACTTCCTGGTTTTCAAGCCATTTTAAAATCCTGTCTCCTGTTTGCTTCATGGTTAGGAACTGTGACTTGCTTCTGATCACTATCATATAACAAAAGTGATGGGATGTAGGTGATTCCACGCATGTGGTTGTGTGGTAGAACCACATAGGGCTGTGGCATGCAATTTCCTGGAGTCTTCTTTTATATTCTTGGTGATCTGGATAGGGCAAATGGCCATGCTGGGATCCAGCTGAGAGCAGCCTCCAGAAAGTTAGGGTGTCCACTAAGGAAGAAGCCCTCAGTGCCCGTCAGTGCAGGAACTGAACTGTGCCAAATGCTGCATGAACTCAGAAACAGAACCTCCCCCAGATGAGTTTCCAAATGAGAAACCTGTTCTGCTATACATTTTTTAAAAATCTGTATTTGATGTGAGGGGGGGGGGTGTTTTGTCTACATGTGTGTCTGCACCACTTGGGTGCCTGGTGCCCACAGAGGCCAGAAAAGGGCATTGAATCTCCTGGAACTGGAGTCACAAACTGTGGTGAGCTGCCACTTGGGTGCTGGGAATTGAACCTAGGTCCTTTTAAAGAGCAGCCAGTGCTTGTAACCTCTGAGCCATCTCCAGCCCCTGCTTTCCACTTTGATGGCAGGCTTGCAGTGGCCCAGCTAAGCCATTTTTGGGACAAGGGCTGTGAGATAATATGTAGAGTTTGTACTAATATTGTCATATGAAAACCTATGCCTGACCAGGCATGGTGGTACACACCTTTATTAATCTCCACACTTGCACACTTGGGAGGCAGAAGCAGGAGGATCTTTAGGGATTTCTAGGGGTGGATCAGAATATTAACATTAAGTATGTCACATAACTGTAAGTCACCTAGCCATGTTTACCATCCTCCTACACATAACAGCTACAGGAGCTAGGTCATGGGCTCCCTCTTCCCTCTGCATTTTGTGCAAGTGAGAGCATCATCATGAAAAGTTGGACATGTTTCTCACAAGGTGAGCTTGTCTGTCATGCTGGCCTCACAGTTGTGACTCAGTTAAGTTTATGGCTGCCTTCGAGAGCAAAGAAGCCTGTTCCAGGACTCTCCTAAACACACTTCTCTCTGTGTTTCATTAGCTATTGAAACATTTAAACCATGGCCTCCAAATGCATTGGCATTCTTTCCTTTGTGCAGAAAGGCTGATGGCCTCCATTGGAGTGAGGTGACCGCTTAGCCCACAGAGTAGGAGAACAGTGGCACTGGGCTAGTTCGCAAGTCTACGTTTCTTGGACCCCAGCCACTATAGCAGAGTAGTCAAGAACCCAGGTCCACATATCTAGGCTGTGACCAGCTGTGAGGGCAGGTCCTGGAAACTGGGTCCTTTGGTCAAGTCTGACCTGACCCAATGACAGATGTGCTGGGCAAACACTTTTTGGCCGTCATTTTCAGTTTTGAGTCCTGAGACAGCCACAAACATCAGCGCTAAGGGCATGTATCGCTCACTGCCTGAATCTGTCATCGGTGTGGGAATTGTAGCCCCTATAAATGACTTACACCTTCTAGAACCTTCTCCCTGGGGCTACCATAGGGCTACATCAGGATTCTCCTTCCCTGGAACAGGGACAGAAGCAGTCTCTGCCATCAAGGACAACAAAGAAATGGCTGCTGTGGGTCCGCAGAGCGAGACAAGGGGCCAAGCTCACTTACTCAGAATGTGGCATGGGCAGACTTTGAAACCAGGCTTCTCAAGCTGGCAAGAGCAGTGAGGAAATGGCTTCTGCCCATAAACTCTCTCCCTCCTATTCAGAGCCCACGCCAGCGCCTCCTCCCCAAACCCTTCCCGGAAGCCATTTCATACATAGCGTGTGTCGTCATGGAGCACCGTCAGGAGGCCCTTCGTCCCCTCAATAGAAGATATCTCCTCTACTCAAACCTGTCTCCGGTACAGAGTCGGGTTTAAGTCTTATCCTTTGTGGGGATTAGAGTTAGTACTCAGAGCAACTTCCACAACAGTTGGCTGTCTGAATCCTCAGGTTCCATACTGGACGATCCAGTCAGCCCCTACTGGTAGCAAACTGTCTGTACTGAACACAGAATTTTTTTTTCCTGGTCAGTATTCCCTAAGCAATGTAACAATTGGTTTCCATAGCGTTTACAGTGGATTGGGTAAATCATCCAGAAATTATTTAAAAAACACAGGAAGTCGTGGGTGGGTTCTATACAAATATGACACTGTTTTATAGAAGGGATCAGATCTTCAGTAGATGTGGGTATCTATTGAATCCTGAATCCTCCTGAATCAATCCCTCAAGGATACCAATGGACAAGTATATAGTCAGAACTACCTTAGGTGGGAATTTAAGCTGCCCAGCAAGCTAGGACATATGACTCATATATACAAGTCAATAGTAATGTATGATAGATTCATGCAATATACATGAAAGAGTGCTTTGGTATGTGCTTGTACAGAACTTTTGTCGGGGGGGGGGGGTGCAAATGTGCCATGGTGAGTATGTGGAGGTCAGAGGACAACTTTCAGGAGTTGATTCTCTGGCCAGGCATGGTGGTGCACACCTTTAATCACAGCACTGGGAAGCAGAGGCAGGCGGAATTCTGTGAGTCCAAGGCCAGCTTGGTCTGCAGAGTGAGTTCCAGGACAGCCACGGCTATGTAGAGATGCCTTTTGTCAAAAGACCAAAAAAGAAAGAAAAGAAGGAGTTGGTTCCCTCCTATGTGTTCCAGGAATCGAACTCAGATCTTCAGACTTGCACAGCAAGCCCTTTTACCCACTGAGCCATCTCATTGGCCCCTCGCCTTTTAAAGATTTATTATTAGTGTTATCTTTAACTTATGTGTTGGTGTGTGTGTAGCACGAATTGTTAGAAGGTCTTATTAATAAAAACAAACCTGGAGCCGGGTATTGGGATGAATGCTGGAAGATCAGAGAAGCAGAATAAGCCACATCCAACCTCACCTCGCCAGTTCCTCAGCGCATCCTGTTTCCTCAGACTGGAAGCCCCTGAATCCTCATCCGAATGGATCTCAGCTGAACTGTTGCTAAAAGCCTAAAAGCTTAAAGAGACTCTAGTTCCTGGTCCTCGTGCCTTATATACCTTTCTGCTTCCTGCCATCACTTCCTGGGATTAAAGGTGTGAGTCACCACACCTGGCTGTTTCCAGTGTGGCCTTGAACTCACAGAGATCCAGATGGATCTCTGCCTCTGGAATGCTATGATTAAAGGTGTGTGTGCAGGGGTTGGGGATTTAGCTCAGTGGAAGAGCGCTTGCCTAGCAAGCGCAAGGCCCTGGGTTCAACCCTCAGCTCCAAAAAAAAAAAAAAAAGTGTGCCACTATTTTCTGGCCTCTATGTCTGTCTAGTGGCTGTTCTGTTCTCTGACCCCAGATAAGTTTATTAGGGTGCACAATATATTTGGGAACACAATATCACCACATGTGAGTGTCTGCGTGTGGATTTGTGCGTGTGAGTGCGAAGTGCCCATGAAGCCAGAGGCATCAAATGCTCTGGAGCTGGAGGTAGACATCTGTGAGCCACTGGATGTGGGTGCTGGGAACCTAACTCAGGTCCTGTGGAAAAGCAGGAAGTGTTCTTAACCTCTGAGCATCTCATCTCTCCAACCCTTATTAGCACTTTACTGGTGTTTTTGAAACATAGTCTCAGGTAACCCAGGCTAGCCTCAACATTGATATGTAGTTGAGGATGACTGAATTTCTGGTCCTTTGACCTCTCTCTCCAAAGTGCTGGGATTACAGGCACGTGCCATCGTACCTGGTCAGTTATGTGATACTGGAAATTGAGCCCAGGGCTTCATGCATGCTAGGCAAGCACTCTACCATCCTGGCACCTGCAGAATTTTTCTTTTTTCTTTTCTTTTTCTTTTTTTCCTGAGACGGGGTTTTTGTGTAGCCCTGGCTGTCCTGGATCTCACTCTGTAGACCAGGCTGGCCTTGAACTCACAGAGCTCTGCCTGCCTCTGACTCCCGAGGGCTGGAATCAAAGGCTTGCACTACCAACCACCCTGCCAGATTTTTCATTTTAAAGCACTTTGAGGGTGAATCACTGCATGCGCTTTAGTTAAGTGTGTATAAAGTAAATGCTATTCTGCATCGTTCTTCCCCTACCTGCCTCCCCTCTCCCTCTCCCTCCTCCTCCCCCCTCCCCCTCCCCCTCTCTCTCCCTCCCCCTCCCCATTTCTCTCCCCCTCCCCTCCCCCTCTCTCTCCCTCCCCTCCATTTCTCTCTCCCTCCCCTCCCCCCTCTTTCTTTCCCTCCCCTCCCCCCTCTCTCCCTCCCCCTCCCTCCTCTTTTTCTCCCTCCCCCTCCCCATTTCTCTCTCCCTCCCCCTCCCTCCTCTTTCTCTCCCTCCCCCTCCCCCTTTCTCTCTCCCTCCCCCTCCCTCCTCTTTCTCTCCCTCCCCCTCCCCATTTCTCTCTCCCTCCCCCTCCCCCCTCATCATTTTGTGCCTCTCTCCTTCCTTTCCTCCTCTCCCTCAGGCCCTCTCTGAGGGGTGCTGTGGGGTCATGTCAAGCCCAGAGGAAAGGTCAAAGTACCCCAGGGCACCAGCACACATGGCCATTAACTCGCCCTGCCTCCAGCTGGGAAAACAGGGTCAGGGAAGGCAGGAGCTGCAGCCATTGGAGGAGAGAGGACTGCTTTGCCAGTCACTACAAGTGACAACAGAAGGCAGCAGTGGGCTGCGGGCAGAACTGCGGGGCATGGAGGCGGGGAGACAAGGGAGGCTGAGGCCACAGTCAAGCTTCCTTCCCCTGTGAGACAGGGATGGGGACCTCAGCCAACACATACCAAAAGTCTGAACTTCGAAACTCCTAGTGGAGTATGCTCCCAATCCGGGGGCTTCATAATGTAAAAAAGCATTTCAAACCCAGTGACTTTCACATTTTAAAAATGGCTTGTTTGCCCGACAGTGGTGACCCATCCCAGCACAAAGGTGGGTGGATCTCTGAGTTCAAGGCCAACCTAGTCTACAGAGTGAGTTCCAGGGCAGTCAGGGCTACACAGAGAAACCCTGTCTTGAGAAAACAAAACAAAACAAAACAAAAATCAGGTTGTTTTTTTTTCCGTGGGACGTGGCAGCACTGGGGTACTTGTGTACCTGTCACCCGGTACCCTGAATGTCCAGGGCCCTCTTTGGAGAACATGGGTATCCCCTTATAGAAGTCTGCCTGAGCCCTGTAAATTCACAGTTGTGTGACTTCTAGCAGAGCAGACAGATTCCGTGAGCATGAACTAGGGGGCCCGTGTGACATGAGGTAAGACATGCCTGCTCTGTAGGCCTTGGCTTTTACATCTGTGGAATGTGAAGTTGGATGTGCCTAATGGTACAACATGCTCTTTCAAACATCTGATGAAAGATAATCTTCATCCTAGAGAAAAGGCCCTGGGTGTAGATGATCATTAACAGGGCTCGCATGCCCTTCCTTCTGGGCCTCAGGATCCCAGGCTATGAACTCCTGCTGGTCCCTCATCTCAATTTACTAAGTAAGCCCTTCCTGCTCAGGCCTGCCTACCCTTTCTCCTTCAGTGGCTATCCCAGCAGCCCACTTTATCTGGAGAGGCTTGGGCTGGCGCTGGCTTAGATAAGGTATCCCGGGAGGTAGGTCCCACAAGGCAGCCTCTGAGTACTGGCTCTGCGTCTGTCCCATCCCAGGTGGTCCTGTCCCAGGCAGCTCCAACGTCTGTGTCTGCTGGATGAAACAGGATGACACAAAGAAGCTGCCTGGGCTGAGCACGGGGGCACTCTGAGTCCCTCCAGGGGAGCTGCAGAGGATTGGGACATGCAAATCACAGCTGAATGAAGATGCCTGCTCGCATTTCTGGGGAGGACGGAATGGGCAAGGCTGGCCACAGTGTACTTCCAGAAGGTGTCCTGGAGCAGGGCAGTGCTTTCTGGAGTGGGGAGTGGGGTGGGGAGTCATTGGAATCCCTATATTAGGCAGATTCCCTCCCAGGCTGTTAATGGGGCCCAAGTGGCCTGTGCCCTTGTTAGCCACCAGCTAGAACAGGCTAGCTTTCCTGGCTCTTTTTTTTTTTTTTTTTTTTTTTCTTTTTCAGCCTCAATTTTTTTCTCCTCTTTTTATTTATTATATTTGTGTTTTAATTTTACACATCAGCCATGGGTTCCCCTGTCCTCCCCTCTCCCGCCTGCTTTCCTGGCTCTTGTGGGCTTGTGTGATGTATTGTTGAGGAGACAGCCATTAGGAGAATCTAAGGCTCATAGCCCAGTGCTGAAAGCTGAACTTGTCCTCTGACGTAACAGTCATGGGCCAACCCTGGGTCACTCCTCTCTGGATGCATGAGGTAAATACAGTCGGGCTATGTAAGTCTCTGTCTATGGATTACTTACAGTCCAAATACTCTGACCCAACACAGTGGGATATCTGGGAGCCCATGTTCCTATCCTTCTGCTTACATGGTGACATCAGGGTTGGACCACTGGCATGGAGCAAATGGGGAAGGTAATACAGTCTCGATGGGCATGGCCTCCTAAGACAGGACACAGTAAACTGAGTTCTCTTTTCCTAAGTTCCTACCCCTCAGGTCTTCTGCCCCAGGAGACTCATCCCCAGGCCATCTCCGGCCTCCATGCTTCTTGAAGAGTCATCCTTCAGGATGCCCAGTAGAACCTGACCACTGATCTTTCAACCATTATGTCATACTCTAAGCTAATGTCAATGTGACGCCTCTTGGGTGGAGGGAAGCATCCATGATGGCCCTCATGCTTTCTAAGAACATCCATCTCTGGAGAGATGTGTTCAAATACCTCAGAAGACTCCTGCACACCAAGGGAATCCCCACCACGTAAAAGGTATAATGTCAGCTGATCGGAGGAGGCAGATCACACCCTCCGGGCCAGGCTGCCATATACGACTAACTCTGCCACTTACCAGCTGTGAGACTTAGGCCAGCCAACCCATCTCTCTGTGCCTCAGTTTCTAGACTTGCCAATGCAGTGAAGGTCATCCTGGAACACATCTGGCTCCCTGGAAACTAGGCAGAGCTGGTAACCAATGCAGGTGGCTTGCTTTTTGAGTTTACCAAGTCCCCAGGAATGTGGAGCCACATTGCCTTGCCTGAGACCACTACTGTTGAGAGGCTATGGCCTGGCCCCCTGATTTCCACCAATTCTCACTCCCCTGAGTGTGTTCCTGCCACGGATAGGTCCCTTTTCTCGAATGAAATACACTTCCCATAACTATACTCACTGGGATGGGTGTGCCCAATCTGAGAGAATGAGGACCGTTATCTGGAGGCAGGTGACATTAATGGGAACTTCCAAGTATATACAAGATCAGTGAGGGCATATGAGATCATTTATACTTGGCTTGTTGTTAGTTTGAGACAAGGGCTGGCCTCAAACTCTTGGCAAACCTACTCTGGCCTCTCACACGCTGGGAATATAGGCATGCACCACCGTGGTGGCTCAAACACGATTCTTATTTATTCTTTCTTTGTACACAAAAGGTTATATACCTACCATACTGTACCCTCCCCCTCTCTTCCTGCTCCTCCTCTCCCTTTCTCTCTCCTCTTCCTTCTCCTCCCCCTCTGTTGTTGCTATTCATCATCATCATCATCATCTTCGTCATCTTCGTCATTATCATCTTTGTCATCATCACCACCTTCATCACCATCCAGGGTCCCAGGACTCCTTGGGATATTTGCCTTCTGGAGGAGCTCTGTGTTCCCCCGCCTGACATTGGCCTTTCTCTCCTGAAGCTTGTTTATGTTTTGCTTTCACAAATATCACAGCAGCAAACAGTTCTGCACATGGCTCAGCTGAGTGCAAGTACAGGGCAAATTCCCAGAAGTAGGCTGCTTGCATAAAAGAGGATTCCCCTGGGCACCTTGCTGACTAGTCCCCGTCCCCTGCCCACGCCCAGGCTCCATGCTAATCTCAGCACACATCTCAGTTTGGTTTTCAAGGACACAGGCCGTGCAGGCCTCTGGCCCAGCACTTCCCAACAGGATCTGCACAACAGCATGATCAACCTTCATGAAGTCTGATCTACTCCCCTGCCTCTGCTCTGTCCCTGGAAAGTGTGCCAGTAGAGTCTCATATCAGATGTTTCTATTGTGATTCATAACAGTAGCAAACTTAGAGTCACGAAGTAGTAACAAAATAATTGTATGGTTGGGGTCACCACAACCTGAGGACCTGTGTTAAAGGGTCACAGCATCAGGAAGGCTGAGAACCGCTGGAAAGGAAGAAGTGTGTCTTCTGTGAGCTTCTCTGAAGAAGCCATGTCTGTCTCACAGACTGATGACTGACAGACATCTTGACCATGGAGATGAGGATGCTGCTGATGGAGAGCCAAACTTGAACCTTCTTTCATCCTTGTTAATGGCCATTTACTCCAATCTCTGCCTCTGACACTATCAATCTTTTTTTTTTTTTTTTTTTTTAATTTACTCTGGAGACAAGATCTCAATGTGCAGCTCAGACTGACTTCAACTTTGTGATATAGACCAGACTGGCCTTGAACTCTTGATATCTCTGCCTTTTGAGTGCTAGACTTACAGAACAGCACCGCAAAGCCCCGCCATCGACAGCACAGCCCAGTGACTAGTAAGTAGAACTTCTGGAGTGTACTGAAAACCTAGCAGATGTCCATCCTCCACCGATGCTGAAGCAAAGTGATACCAGATAGCATCAGAATCCAGTTCTGCAGCTCAGTTATAGAGTGCTTGGCTGGCGTGAACAAGTCCTGCGTCTGATCTCCAACATGGTACAAACTGAAGTTCCCAGGAAAAAAAAGTCTCACTTATTTCAAATGTTCAATAAGACCAATTAGAACTTCAATGTTTGAAGAATTGGAATGTTGCTGATACAGAACCAAATTATTCTGGGCTATCTTTGTTTAAAATAATCAAGTATTTATTGCCTACCTTTGTATTTGACCTAACACCTTATGACTACTAGGTAAAGCCTTTGGGGATGTACAACCAGACCCATAGTTTTCAGGCTTGTAATAGAGATTTCTTGCTTTGTTGTGAATAGCCTGATGTTCCCACATTTTTTTTTTGATTTATTGATTTTTATTTTATGTGTGTAAATGCTTGGCCTGTGTATGTGTGTGTGCATTATGGGTATGCCTGGTGCCCATGGACATCTGAAGAGGGTGTCAGAGTCCCTGGAATTGGAGTTAGAGATGGTTGTGAGCTGCCATGTGGGTGCTGGGAACTGAACCCGGGTCCTCTGCAAGAGTAGCAACTAGTCTTAACCACTGCTGTCTCTTCAGCCCTGCTACCAATAGAATTTAAAGTATCTTGGTTTATGATTTTCCTTGTTCTGTTACTATTAAAACTTCATGAAACTGTTGCCACACTGAAACATGAAATTTGAGGAACACAAACCTGCTTTCCTGCACTATACTTACGCATATGTCGGTCGTTCCAGAATGTACTATTGCCCCCTTTGAGGTGAGAAATGTGTGGTTTTTTTTTTTTCTGCTGAGAATGCAGAAACTGGGCAGGGTGGTGTACACCTGGAATTCCAGCACCGAAGAGGCAGAGGCAGGAGAATTAGAAGTTAACATCCTCCTCAGCTACGTATTAAATTGGAGACCACCATGGGCTAAAAGGGTAGGGGACAAACTGGACTCTGCACACAGGGTTCCCTTTCTCAGCTGATGCCAGTCAACACACTGCTTTCCAACATCCTTTTGTTCCGGGACTGTATAAAAAAAAGCATGCAACCTCTTCCACAATTGAGCATGTTGTCCAGAACAACCTACACCCATGTTTCCTGATCATGATTATTCTTATCTATTCCAGAATAAATGATTTTTTTCCCTCTTTGAAACAAGAATTGTGTTTGTGTTGACACATTCCAGGCCTCCTCACCCCCACAGACCCTGCTAGGCATCTGGTACCACAGTGAGTGCTGACAAGGGTGATCTTGCCTAGCTCATCCCCAGATCCTCCAGAGCCAATGAGGGGTGCAGACTCAGGGGTTCTCAAGTTCTCTTCTAGCCTTACCCAACCCGCCGCTCCTAAATACGAGCCTATCAAAGGAAGAAGAAGGCTCAGCTGACACAAGGCTCGGCTGACACAAGATGGCCCCTGTTTGCAAGGTAGACTGAGAAGAGATCAGTCGGGCAGCCCTTTGTAAGCTGGTGAGGAATGGTGTACGTTTTCCCACTCTATTCCCATGAAGTGTGCCCTTGACCCGTTGATGACATAAAAGAGCAAAATAAACTTGAGTTCCGAATCCACCAGAGCTTGTTTAAGCCCCCTCACCCCCCACCACCACCCCACTCCCCGCTCTGACCACCCACCAACTGTGTGAATCTGTGCTCTGGGTTCTCCTGTTGCCCAAATGGCAACGCTCTTCCCCTTGGCTGTTATGGAAACCCGGGGAGGGCCGACTCCTCCAGTTCCTCAGGAAATGTTCCGAAGAGGTTGATGCTTCTCTAGCAGTTCCCAGGAGCCAGACCCGGGCTGCCACGCAGGGGCAGGGGTCAGGAGTGGAGGCAGACTGTCCCGGTGCCCCCAGCCAGGCCGCTGGCGAGTCTGGCGCCGCCGCCCGGGAGCAGGGGCCCAGAGCTCTCTCTTCAGCGTCTGGATGGCCGAGGAGGCACAGTGACAGCTGGGAAGGTTTAATTGCTCCTCAGTGGCTTGGGAGCACCTCCCTCCTTCGCCAGCGATCTGCATTTCAATGTGGGAAGAGTGGGAAGTGGGATGCTGCTCAAAGGGGTTACAATGATTAATCATTTAAAAAGCAAGATCTTAATTACAGGCCGCAATTTTTGCTATTTAAGGAGTCCATTAGTTGCCAGAAAGAAGAAGAAAAAAATTATCACAGGTTATTCTCCTCCCAAAGTAGAGTGGAGCAGGGAGGGGCAGTGAGGGGGGGGACTCAGCTGCTGCTTTGGATGGGGGGGCAAGGGTCCCACCCCTGCAAGAGGCCTAGCCAGAGGCAGGCCCTAGGGGCTATCCAGCAGGAAGTGGAAAGCACTGGAGACCTGGGGATGGCCAGCTAGGCAGAAGCTGGAATTCCACCTGTGGGCGCCCCTGGAGGCCTCCTCAGTCCAAAGGCTGGTGCGGTCTACCCCTCCCTCACTCCCACTGACCCCTGGTGGCTTGTTTAGGATGTTGGGTTAATTACCAGGCCTTCCCCTCTGACCTCTCTGTGAGTTTAAGTCTCATCTGGGCTCTCCGTCCCCAGGTCCCCAGGGTGTCCGTACAAAGGGGACTTGGGGTGGGGGTGGGGGGGACTGCATTGAGTGTCAGATAAAAACAACCAAGTTCCTTTAGTGGATTGATTTACTGATGGGGGGGGGGGGGCTAAAGGGTCAGAAGATCACGATTCCCTGAAACCTCAGCACCCTTCACATTGAGCACATCTCTGTCCACCTCGAGGCCCAGTTCAGAAGGTCTAGCTCTGTACTCTCTGTGATGGAAAGCTCCTTTATCCCAGAAGACATCACAGGCAACACAAGTCATGACAGACGCTGCTGTAGGCATGTGAGCCCCCACCCCACAGCGCCACTGCAATGCCCAGACAGACCAGTCCCATCCAAACCATTAACCCAGATGAGTGAAAAGTAGACCGTGAGCCACGAGGGGCTTCCTTCATGCTCTCCCTCCCCGTGACAGCCTAGCTTGAGAACAAGCTTGCAAACGAGTTGGGAAGTTCACCAGCCTACATGAGGGGAAGGTTTGTTCCTCACAGGCCTGCTCAGACTGGGAGTTAAAGGGATGGAATCACTCCCCTACACAGCCACCCCTGCAGACTGACTAAATGCCTCTGAGCATGTGTGTGAACCTGGTGGGAGTCTCAGCCTCATCCGTTCTCAGGCGCAGTCCCCCAGAGGGCAGGCTGCTAAACTGGATTCCCTGATAATTCCAAGAGTTTGAGGGGGTTGGAGAAGAGACCCCAGCCACAGACCAAAAAATATGGGTTTGAATCCCAAATACCCAAACTGATTTCTTGGTAACTCTGCCCTATTCTCTGTTAACCATCTTCTGATCCACCCACCAACCCCCTGAAGGGGGACAGTGTTCATCCCTTTAATTGCCAGGCTACCTCCTAGGGTAGGAGCTGGGCAGACCTCCCCTTCCCTTCCATGCTGACTAATTGCAGGGTTAGGCACTTCAAGCAAGCTGGGCCACATAATTTCTGATGCTGGCTCTTTTCACTGCCCCCCCCCCACTTGAGCCACAATAATCAGTGGCTTTCAGCTTGTCACTATTTTGACATTCTTTACCTAGACCAGGAAACAGCATCCATGTGATGGAAATAACAATTTTATTATCTCTGTCACCAAACCGGAAAGCAGGGGGAATGAGCGGAGAGGTGGGCAGAAACCAAGACAAGAGGATGGTGGGATGATCCAGCATCTAGAAGATGCTCTCTGCTGGCGACAATCCTGCAGGTGACAGGCAGGTGCCTGGGTATGTGGTGAAGGCTCAGAACTTCGAACACTCTCCATGGGTCCATGAAGAGGACACAGACTCAGGTTTCTAGCTCTCTTGGATTGCATGTCCTGTTCTCCCTGCCTCTGAGAACTGGCTAGGTCTGAAAAGCACTCTGATTTTGGAGAATTTTGGAGGACTTCTGGGTACCACTAGTATCCCTCTTTCCTGACAAGCCCAAGTCCCATCCAGCAGGTCATGTCTTTTTGTGAAAATTAGGAAAGTGCGCCCCCTTGAGGCAGATGTAGTCCTTGCAGGCACATAGCTTCCAATCAAAGATAGGCAGGATTTTTAACCCACCCACTTGGGGCTGCCAAGTCTTTCCTTCCCCTTAGTCTTCATGATGACTCAGAAATAGGCAAGCTGTTACCTCAACCATGGGACTACTGCTGCTGCCGGTTCTATCCCCCCCCCCCAAGGTTTAAAACCCAGTGACATCTCCCAGGGAAGACACACCCAGTCAGCCACCAAACAACCTCACAAAACTCAGCCATAAAGAGCAAGTGATTCCTAGGCAGACCAGTTCCTGACCACAGCCTGCCCAGAGTGACACTTGGGGACTGGGGGGGGGGCGGCAAGGTTGACACAGAGCCTCTGCCCCACCCCCCCCCCACTTCTTCTCAGCCCTCGCTCACAGGCAGGGCCAGATCACCACTACAGCCTGTCCTACCTTTCCTTGGGGTACCTCAGTGCCACAGAACCTGAAGAACGGTGACATGGACCAGGCACAGCCAGCACCCCCAAGACCTGGGGACCTGCAACTGTTCTTCCTCCACAAACCCCCTGGCTGCTGAGTATTGCCCCAGGGGGGTACCAGGGGGGGCTGTTCCTCACCAGGAGAGCCACAGCAGTCTGGATCTGGAAGCTAGTAGATACCAAACGTTGTCTTCTTTTGATTGTATTTTATTTATTGTGTGTATGTGTGGAGGTCAGAGGACAGCTGGTAGGATTCGGTTCTCTCCTTTCACCCTGCTGGTTCTGAGCACAGAACTCGGGTCACCGGGCTGCTGGGAAAGCGCCTTTCCTTGCTGAACTGACAGCCAGTGTCATTGTTCAACTGTTTACCAGTCCCCAAATATTTACAGAATGGAGTTCCAGGCACTATTCAACAGCCCTTGGGCCGTGTTAGTGATGGACAAGGACGTGCTTTCCTCTTGGAGCTTATATCCTAGCTGGGTGAAAACAAGATTAACCGGTGGACTGTCTTCGTGATTGTCCCCCGTGTGTGCCTGCCGTGTGCTCCCAAGGGTGAGGATGAGCCCAGGAGGGCCCTTCTCAATCCCTCTTTGGGGTAACGAGTTAAGAGGTCAGTGGGGGCCAAATGGCTTTTTCCAGACTGATAAAGGACTCGAATGCCCCTCCTCCCCCACAAACACAAACAAGAGTAGCCGCTCCCAAGGGACCAGCAGAGGAAGCTTCCAGGTGCTCCCTGCACCCAGAGTCTGGCCAGACAGGAGCCAAGCATCTGCAGCCTTGGCATCCCTGCTTTCTTCCCTATAGGCTAGGTAATAACCAACACTCAGGGCCAAAACCCCCACTGGACTTTGAATCCCTCTTCTGAAAACTGAGCGACCTTGAGGACGCTACCTGCCTCCTTTTCGCCTTGGCTGTTTGCCAGGAGGGAGGGTAATCCTGGCAGGGCTTGGGGCAGCAGTGTGGGCGTTGGCTTATACACTAGTGTCCGTGGAGGAGAAAGTGGCTGAGGATGTGGCACAGCCCTGGGGTGGTTCCCCAGTGGCAAGTGAAATAAGATGCAATGGTGGGTGCCCGTAGTCCTGGCACTCAGGAGATGGAGGCAAGAGGAACAGAAGTTTAAGGCTATCTTTGGCTACATACAGAGTTTGAGGCTCATCTGGACGACAGGAGACCCTAACTCAAAAGGGAGGGGAAAAGGGAAAGAGATGCAGAGAAGGGCGGAGGGGGAGGAAGCTGTCTTCTTCTTCACTCTTTTCTCTTGGCAGTCAATCCAAGTACAAGGATCCTTCTCACACACCCTCTGGCCATCGAGCTTTGCCCTCGCTCTGTCTGCTCTGTTGCCAGACCCAGCCCTTCACACCAATCCACCTGCACAGCAGACACCACTCTGCGTGTTCTGAGGGGCTTCCTAATGTTAAGCCTGGGAACTGCTCTCTGTGCGTCCAGGGATGGGTGCCAAAGGAACAGTGGGCCTGTGGTCTGTGTGAATGGCCAGACTGGGGGTGTGTGGGGGGAGCTAAGGGAGGGTTAGATGAATAGATGTTGGGCATAGAAAAGGAGGGTATGGGTCCTCAGCTGCCTAGGAGGGGGCAGAAGGCTGCGGTCCAGGAGCCTGGGAAACCCGCTCCCAGCCAGGCCACAGGCAAGGGTGGGAAGTCAGGGCCCGAGGGGGCTTTGTACCCTGCACAATTGCAGCCGCTCTTCTGGATAAAGGGGCGAACAAAGGGGCCTTCGGAAGTGGCCACGCTGCTCAGCACCCGGGGAGGCCCCAGAAAAAGCCAGAGCTCCCTGGCTGCCCACCCAAGCATCCTCCCAACATCCCCCGCTGCCTGATCCCCGGGGGCCAGCTGGGCCCCAGCCACCGGCAGCCTAGGCAGCTGGGCCGGGAGTTGGTGAGAGCTGAGGGAGCCACCCTCTACTGTGCAGGGCCCTGAGGAGTTCCAGAAGAGCCGCAGTGGTGGCAGCTGAGAGGAGAGAGGGCTGCTTTCTCACTTTACTGGACAGCTGCAGGACTGAGGAGTGAGTTTGCCTTCTTCCACACAGGATGAAGGACTTCAGTCCTCCTCATTCCCTGACTCCCAGGGAGCCATTGGTTTACAAACAGCAAGCATAGCCTGAGAAAGATCTCCCCTACACCAGCCTTCCACCAGGCGAGCTCCCAAGCTCCCCGTTCTTGACTGGCTGGCTGGTCACATAGTCATCTCATCCTATGGGTAGGGAATACATGGAAAGTGCCTCAAACTTCCTCAGTTCAGCATCAACTCACTCAATCAGCCTCATCTCCCCACCAGAAGCTGAAGCCCGAGAACTGCTTGAGCCCAGGGTTCAAAACCTGCCTGAGCAACATAGTGATTCTGTCTCAAACAAAATGAGTTTGTAGGATGGGTGTACATGGCATGAGAGAGGGTGAGGATGAACCCCTGACACACGTGCCTTCTCAGTGGCAAGGACCACCAATTCTAAATTAGTTCTGTCCAAAAGCAAGCTCTGTCTAATGCTCCTAGCAGTCTTAGTAATAAGCTGTGTGCATTGGGGGTAAAGAAACGGGGTTAAAGCTGGGTACGCAGTGCATACCTGTGACTTGGGAAGTGGAAGTAGAAAGGTCAGGAATTCAAGGTCCACCATGACTACATATTAAATTCAAGGTCAGCCTGGGCTACAGGAGACCCTATCTAAAAAACAAACAAACAAACAAACAAAAACAGAGAGAAGTGGGGGTGGTGTGGAAAGAGACCCAAGAAATGGGGGGAATAGCGGCTCCTACAGTCTCCACCAAGCCTTTTGTTTTAGCTTTACATGTCACTGTCTGGATGGAAATCACAGGTACCATTGCCCAGTGCCCTCCCACACTGGTATTTTAACATATCCATTGTAAGTCCCTCACAACTGAGGAATCAGTGTAGGTGTGATAGTGTGAACTAAAGGCCAGACTGCTTTGTTTTTGTTTTCTTACTGCTCAAACTGCTCAAGATGAGGTCTTGCTATGTTGGGTAGGCTGGGCTTAAAGAATTCTCCTGTCTCAAGCTCCCAAGTCGCTGGGACTAGAGATACATAAAGACCACCACACCCTGAAATGCTTCACTGGGCTTTTTTCCCCACAAACATGGCTGGTCCAGGGTGTAATGTTCTGTCTAGCTTCCTCTTTTGTCTCAGTGTGTGTGTGTTTTTGTTTGTTGGTTGGTTGTTTTGTTTTAGTATTTTGAGACAGAGTTTCACTGTGTAGCCCTGGCTGTCCTGGAACTCACTCTGGCAATCAGGCTGGCCTCAAACTCAGATCCATCTGCCTCTGCCTCCCAAATGCTGGAATCAAAGGTATGTGCCATCACCACCTAGCTTGTTGGGTTTTTTGAGACAGGGTCTCTCATAGCCCAGGCTGGCCCTCAAATTCACTATGTATCTAGTGATGATCTTGAATTTCTGATCCTCTTTCCTCCATTTCCCCAATTCTGGGGTTCCAGGTGTGTGTCACCACACTTAGTCTATGTGGTACTGGGAATCCAACCCAGGTGTATTAGTTACTTTTCCTATTTCTAGTCTATGTTCTAGTCTATGTGGTACTGGGAATCCAACCCAGGTGTATTAGTTACTTCTCCTGTTTCTGTGATAAATACTCTGACAGCAGTGATCTAAGGAGAAAGGGTTTATTTGGGCTTATAGCTAGAAAGTCCAGTCTACCACGGTCACAGGATCCTGAATTAGCTGGTGGACTACATCCAGTTGGAAGCAGAGAATAGTAAATGCCGATTCTTGGCTAGATTTCTCCTCTTTATTACATCCTGGATTCCAGCCTATGCAATGGTTCGGCCTACAGTTAAAACATGCCTTCCCCGGGGCTGGAGAGATGGCTCAGCAGTTAAGAGCATTTGCTGCTCTTCCAGAGGACCCCAGTTCAATTTCCAGCACCCACATGGCAGCTCACCACTGTCTGTAACTCCAATTCCATGGAACCCAACACTCTCACACAGACATATATGCAGGCAGAACACCAATGCACATGAAATAAAAATATTTAAAAAATGGGCTGGAGAGATGGCTCAGAGGTTAAGAGCACTGATTGCTCTTCCAGAGGTCCTGAGTTCAATTCCCAGCAACCACATGGTGGCTCACAACCATTTATAATGAGATCTGGTGCCCTCTTCTGGCCTGTGGTCATACATGCTGTATACATAATAAATAAATCTTTAAAAAATATATTTTAAAAAAATGTCTTTCCATCCTAATTAATCAAATCTAGATAATCCCAGGCTTGCCCAGAAGCTAACCTAACCGAGATAATCCTCACAGGCATGCACTAGGTGATTCTAGACCCTGTCAGTTTGACAGTCAACATTAACCATCACACCAAGGCTTCTTGTACATTAGGCAAGCACTCATCCAAATGAGCCACACACCCAGTCCAGCCCCCTGGCTTTTAATATAAGAACAGGAATGACATTCTCCATCAGTTCGCTTACTCCTGGAAGGCAGAGCATTCAGCAAAGCTCATTTCTGTGGTGGGACCAGAGTTAAAGGACATTGCTACCTAAGCCGGATGGTGGTGTTGCATGCTTTTAATCCCAGCATTCAGGAGGCAGAGTTCAAGTTCCAGGACAGGCAGAGCTACACAGAGAAACCCTGTCATGAAATACCGCCCCCCTCAAAAAAACAAAAACAAACAAACAAAAATCAAAAACAAAAACAAAAAACTACCTTTAGTCTCCCTGTGGGCGATAGATTTGCTAAACTCATTAGCATATGTGGAACTCCCCAAGCATCACTCAGAATAGAGTTTCTGTGCCCCCTTGATGATTTGAAATCTGTTGGAACACACATTTGGGAACTGAAGTCCCAAAGCCTCTGAGGTCGTGTACCCTCCTACTTGATGTACACACCACACGGATGCAGGACTTTTGGGCAGATCAGAGAGTGATGCTGAATCCAGAACTCTGACTCCAAACCCTTGGAAAAGTGGGAGGCATGTCAGTTTTCCCTCAGAGCTGGGTACTGATCTCTGGCTTCTGGGTCTCAGCCCACCCCGGAAGCAAGGAATTAGCCAGGCCTCCTAGAGCGGTGGATGGAAGTCCCCATTAGAGCTGGTGGGGCCGGGACAATACCCCCTTCTCCAAGCAGCTGGCAGAGTCTGCTAGGTCCTGGGCATCTGAATGCCCCTGAAGATAGACACTGGATTTGTATCTAGACAGCCTGTGCCAATATCCACCCCCACCCAAGAAAAGGAGCCTTTCTTCCCTGCTGGCCAGATCTGAGACTTCCAAAAGATTACCAGAGGCAGCTAGGCTGACCTTTGTTCAGATTTCCTGGCCACCCTTGCTCTTCTCTGCTTGGGAACCTCCAAGCTGGGAGGCAAGCGTGTCTAAGGGCATCCTTCCCTTTATGAGCCAGGCAGCTCCCACAGACCCAGACTGCAGGCTTCCCACCTGCCCACCCTCTACCCTCCCCCGACACACTTCATCCACAGCTCTGAATGTGAAGGACCTTCAGCAGAACTCCTGCTGTTGGCTTAGAAAGGGGCTTCCTTTGAAGGCTGCTTCAGGGTAGGTCAAGAGGAAGGAACAAGAGATTTCCACACAGTCCTTGTGTGCACTTTGAAGGTAGCAGAACTGAGTGCCAGTGGTGACGGATGAGCCCAGGCTCATCAGCTAACGGGACGGTCACAGGCTGGGGCTCAGATGCCAGTTCAGGTGGCTTTAGGGCTCAGGCCTCTAGCTCTCTCTTCTCAAGAGATCATTGACGCTGTTAAGGTCTTCTGGGGTCCGATGGATGAGCAAGTATTGGTGAAAATATTAAGGTCCGGGGGCTAAGCTAGGGAACTGAGACCGGAAGAGCTGCTCCCTTTTTCGGGAATGGAACCATGTAGGTGTACCCCCAAAAACAGGGGTAATGACATCCCACCTACCTGTCACCCTCCAGGCCAGAGAAGGAGCCAAATGGAGATTGCTGTGTGCCAAGCAGATACATCACAGGCAAGCATAGAAGAGATGTGGGGGAGCCAACTACCACGGGCTCCCAGACACCCCTGGCAGGCGAGAACAGAGCACACAGGAGCCAGCACACAGAGGTTGCTGATCCTGTTTCACAACACTGTAGCGAGTGTCTGACACCCACCACCTCACTTAATTGTCACACAGCACATTGTAAGCAAACTAATGAGCACACAGAGAGACATACACACAGTGCAAAGTCAAAGACAACTGCCCCAGCCCATCCCACCCCTGACACAGACACACAGAAGGATCTGAGCTACCAAGATAAACATACGGGGTTGTCCCACACACCAGAGGGCAGGGCGGAGCTAGCCTGGGAGCCAGTGAGTATCAACACATTTAAAGCAATGAAAAAAGGCAGGAGTAGAGTCCTGTGCTTATAAACACGGTGCTTAGGCAGCTGGAGCCGGAAGATCTCAAGTTCTAGGCCAACAGAGGTGACATAGAGAGACACTGTGTTACCATTTCCCAACAAAACAGCACTCATCTTCAAGTTGATTTTATTTGTTTTCTATGTTTTAGTTTACTGGAATTTTTATTTGAGACAAGGTCTCTCTACATAGCCTTGGCTGTCCTGGAACTCACTCTGTAGCCCAGGCTGGCCTCAAACTCATAGAGATCCACCTGCCTCTGCCTCCCTAGTGCTGAGATTAAAGGCGTGCACAGCTACACTCTGTGTAAACTAGAATTTTCAAAGAATGATTTTATTTTAATTGTGCATATCTGTGTGTGGGAATGTTCACATGTATATAGATGTCCTTGGAGGTTGGAGGCATCAGATGCCCTTGGCACTGGGGTTATAGGCAGTTATGAGCTGCCCCACCACGGGCTCTGGGAACTGAATTCCATCCTTGAGAGAGCAGTACCTGCACTTAACTGATGAGCCATTTCTTCAGGCCTTGATTTTATTAATTCTTTTTTACATTTGTTGGGTTGTATATGTGGGAGTCGGAGGACAACTTGTTGGAGTTATTTTCTTTCCCTCCACTGTGTGGACCCTGGGCACCAGACTCAGGTCATCAGGGTTGGTGACAGGCACCTTTACCCACTGAGCCATCTTCCCATTCCTTTGGTGGTTTTTTTTTTTTTTTTTTTTTTTTTTTCTGTTAGTCTATTTTTTTTTTTTTTTAAAGTAGGGTTTCATCTATCCCAGGTTGGCTTCTAACTTGTTCTAAAGCCGAGGATGACCTTGAACTCCTGATGCTCCTGCTTCTGCCCTACCATAACAGGCCTGTGCCACCTGGTTTCAGTTCATTTTTTTTTTTTATTATCTCTTTGCAATGGTAATGCTTTTCTGCTGTTGTTTTAAAAATTAACTTTAAAATTTTTTTATGTGTGTGTTTTGCCTGCATATATGTCTGTGTACATGGGCATTGGTTCCCCTAGGACTGGAGTTACAGACAGTTAGGAGCCCGTAGATGGATGCTGGGACTCAAACCCAGGTCCTCTGGAAGAATAGCCTATGTTCTTAACTGCTGAGCCATCTCTCCAGGCCCTGCAGTAACAATTCTTTAACCCTGTCAATGAAAAGATGTTCTTCCTTTCTAAATCCTTCTCTTAGTTTAAACTATTGAATTCTTCATGCCTCTAAAATTGTGTATGTATGTATGTTTGTATGCTTGTATATGTATGTATATATTATGTGTGTGTAATAAAGCTTACAGTTTTAAACATTTCCTTTCTTTCTATGATACTTTAACTCTGTGTGTGTGTGTGTGTGTGTGTGTGTGTGTGTGTGTGTGAAAGAGAGAGAGAGAGAGAGAGAGAGAGAGAGAGAGAGAGAGAGATATGCTAGGATTGAACTCAGAGCTTTGTATGTGCTAAGCATGTATTGTTCCACCGAGTTACTACCCCTGCCCATCCTGCCTGTGTGTCAATCACTTTAGTGTCTAGAGCAGGCCTGGGGATGTGGCTTACTGGTGTATCATTTGCTGAGTATTTGGAAGGTTCTGGGTTTGAACCCCAGCATGGGGTCCCCAGGATCCACATATAATGCACATTTGGTGGCATTAACTTCATTTACAGTGTTTTGTAACTGTCACCACTGGGTCCTCACAGGACTTTTAGAAAGTCATCCTAACAAAAACTCTGAAGTTATTAAGCAGTAGCTCTCCACATCCTTTCATTGAGGCCTGGTAATTGCTAGTCTACTTTCTCATTTATGGGGTTTACCTGTTCAAGGTATCTCATCCAAACGAGAAAATATAAGCATGTGTCCTTTTGCATATTAACTTGATTGTGTGTGTATGTGCATGTATGTATGTGTTGTTGAGGGAGGGTGTGTGTGTGTGTCATAACACATATATGGGAGTCAGGGGACAACTTTGTGGTATCTGTTCTTTCTTCCATCTTTCTAAGGGTTCCAGGGATTGAACCCAGATTTCCAGGCTTTGGAGCAAGCTCTTGTACCCACTGAGCCATCTTGATGGCGCTAACTTAATTAAAAAATAATAATAATAAATACGTATGCTTCAAATAGGGAGGTAGAGGCAGAATCAGGAACTCAAGTCCAGTTTCGACTACACATCAAGTTTGAGGCCAGCCTGGGCTACATTAGACTGTCAGAAGAAGAGGAGGAGAAGGCAGGCCGGCCTGCTGACTCACACCTTTAATCCCAGCACTCTGGAGACAGAAGCAGGCTAACCACTGTAAATACAAGGTCAGCCTGGGCTACATAGGGAGTTTTAGGCCAGTTAGGACCACACAGTGAGACTCTCTCTTAGAAGGGAAAGGGGGAGGAGGCACAGGAGGAGGTAGAGGGGTCTACTGGTTGGAATTTTGAGCTATTTCTGGTACAAGGCTTGTATTTCCAAGCTCTGGTTCAGTAAAATTGAAATTTTAGAAACAGAAGCTAAGTCATTTCTTTTTGTTGGTAATTAAATCTTGAAACAGGGAGTCAGGGGATTCAATGTATACCATACGCTGAGCACACCCAAGGGCCTGGGTTTGACCCCTAGAAAAATTAAAGAGCTCACAGTGCATCTCAGTGGCAGAGTGCATGGGAAGCCCTGGGTTTAACTCTAGCACCCCCAAAAGTTTCAAATGAAGCCAGAAAGTGAGTTCTGAAGCTCTAACAGTTTTGCTTGGAAAGTTCTAATTGTATACAGAAAACTCAATACATTTGAAGTTATGTTTAAAATTGAAGTTTCTTCTTTTCAAACTGTTAGTCTTATAGTCTCATCAAATTCCAACCTAGTGTTTCTTCATACTGGGACAGAACAAGGTGTGAGTATATGCCCTCTTTCTTTATCAAGAAATTAATTTCAGGGGCTGGAGACATGGCTCAGTGGTTATGAGCACTGGCTGTTCTTTTAGAGGACCCAGGTTCCATCCCAGCACCTGCACAGTGGCTCACAAAGGGCTACAATCTTAGTTCCAAGGGATCCAATGCCTCTCTGGCTTCCTCCAGCACCATGCATGCTTGTGGTGCATAGACACATGTACAGGCAAAATACCCATGCACAAAAAGTAATAAAAATCAACTTTTAAAAAGAATTTCATTGAAAAGCACTTGGTCATTATTTTCCTTCTGTATGATAATTATTTCTTAGTGAATTAACTTTTTGAGTATCATAAGTTTATACACAAAAATTCAGTAAAATAATATTTTGGCGCTGGCCATTTATAGCTATTCATTTGTGATTATTACTGTTTATAATTTTTTTCTTATACAGAAAAAGTGGTGCTAATGTAAATAAAAAACAAGACCAGAATACAAACAAAACAAACCTGCTTTTGAGCCCCACGTGGTGGCACATGCCTGTAATCCCAGAAGTCAGGGAGTTCAAGAACAGTCTCAACTGTATGAAATCCTTTCTCAAGAAATCAAAAACCAAATCTGCTTGGGTGTATGCTAGGCACACACACACACACACACACACACACACACACACACACACACACACACACAGCATCTGCTAAGACACAAATCTGCCATTCACTAGGTTGGTGCACCGACCGCATCTGGGATGGTGGGAAGGTGGGTTACAGTGCCATATATACGGCTTGGGTAGTTGCAGACAAGGAGAGATCTTGGAGAGGGGTGCATGCTGGCGCGTTGGCCTCTAGGGGACTTCCAGAACGTGGTATCACCCATGATCAAATATCCCCCCACCCCCACGCCACTGTTCAGTCTCTACTGTACTTCTGAGGCCCACCACGCCGTGTCGCTGTGACAAAGCAATCGGACCCCAGGGCTCTGAAGCCCTCTATGGGTGGGTGTGTCTGTCCCGCGCTCCCGGAGAGCGAGTTTTGAGTTTTGGCTGCGACTGACCAGACGCCGCAGCCTAGCCTGACAGATGCACCACGAGGCACAGGACTGCGCAGCCTGGATGACCTCTGGACTCTGGACTCTGGGGAGAGTTCATGAGGGCGAGGGGAAAT
The DNA here is from genome assembly GCF_903995425.1 of Onychomys torridus. Classification (NCBI taxonomy): domain Eukaryota; kingdom Metazoa; phylum Chordata; class Mammalia; order Rodentia; family Cricetidae; genus Onychomys; species Onychomys torridus. The sequence goes on along the minus strand of NC_050443.1, from coordinate 59,648,134 downwards.
AGAGATTTTCAGTCCTAGACGAAAGACCCCGCGGGGCCACACACTGGAAGGGAAGTCAAATATATTCCTTGGGGCTTGGCGGTGGGGGCGGGTGGTAATCAATGTTTAGCGGAACGTGGTGACTCACGCCTGCAATACCAGCGCTCTGGAGGCTGAGGCAGGAGGATAGTGAGGTCCAAGCCAGTCTGGGCTACAGAGAACGTTCCAGCTGGAGTTGCATAGCAAGAAACAAAACAAAAAAGTTAAGAAAAGAAGATGAGGGGACCATTTATTTATTTGCTGGCATTGTGGGTTTTTTTTTTTTTCTTTCTTTTTTTTAAAGTGCAAGCAGAGTGTGGTGGAACAATCTTGTAATCCAAACGCTTGGGAGGAAGCTCAGACATTCAAAGCTAGACTCGAGTTTGAGGTCAGCCTAGGACACATGAGATGTTGTCTCCAAAACAAACAACAAAAACACGGTGCACATACATAGATGTAGGCAAAACATTGGCACACATAATAGTTTTTAAAAGTAAATGAAATACTTTGAAAAGCATAGTGGAGAACATTCTTCCAATAAAGAATTTATATATATACTGGTGAATTTCATAGAGTGTGTGTATGGAAAATACACAAAAATCCTGGGCTTTAGTTTCTTAACTAAAGGTTAATCCAGGATGGGTACAGACCAGAGTTAGAGAAACTTTCATGTTTAATTCTGAGCCATTTGGGGGTGGGGGGAAATCACCTTCCTGAAAAGTAAACTAAACTAAAATTATTAAATTGATAATTACGGATTACTTAAAATTAAGCTCACAGGGGCTAGAGAGATGGTTCAGCAGTTGAGTGCTGACTACTCTTCCAGAGGACCCAGGTTCAGTTCCCAGCATTCATATCTTGTGGCTCACAATCACTTGTGGCTCCGTATCCAGGGGGATCCAGTGACTCTGACCTCTAAGGCAACTGTACTTACATGCACACACCCACAAACAGACACACATATGTATGTACACATGATTCGAAAATCATAAGAACAAAAAATTAGAATTAAGCTCACTTAGCCGGGCATGGTGGCATGTGTCTTTAACTACAGCTCTCAGGAGGCTGGGGCAAGTGGATCTCTAAGTTTGAGACCAGCCTAGTCTACAGCGTGAGTTCCAGGACAGCCAGGGCTACACAGAGAAACCCTGTCTTGAAAAACCAAATAAGCTGGGCGGTGGTGGCATACTCCTTTAATTCCAGCACTCGGGAGGCAGAGGCAGGCGGATCTCTGTGAGTTCGAGGCCAGCCTGGTCTACAAAGCGAGTTCCAGGAAAGGCGCAAAGCTACACAGAGAAACCCTGTCTCGAAAAACCAACAAAACAAAACAAAAACAAAAAACAAACAAACAAAACAAATAAAATAAAATTAAGCTTACTTAAGAGCCAAATGGGGTGACTTGGAGAGACAGAGATCAAGATTTCTAAAGCTGGGCAAAGGTCCTGGGGCCAGGTAGAGGAAATAGAACAAGGCAGAGTCAGAAGACTCCAACAGTAAGGAGCAGCACTGGGCTTTAGTTTATGCCTTCAGGGCCTACAACATACACAGACATGACAAACTGAAGCATGGCTTGCACCTGGAGGATGAATAAATGTTTAATTAAATACTGACAGATGCCCAGCAGTCAAATGCTCCATAACCCAGAGACTATATGTAATATGTAATGTGAATGGGTTTTCATTTGTTTGTTTTTTAATGTGTATATGGATGTTTTCCCTGCATCAGGTACATTCAGTAGCCCTGGAGGCCAGAGAGGACACTGGATCCCTGGGACTGGAGTTACAAACAATTGTGCACTACCATGTGGGTGCTGGGAATCAAACCCAGATCCTCTAAAGTAAAGCAAGTGTTCTTTACTGCTAAGCCATCTTTCCAGTTCTGTAAGCATATTTTATTGTCCCCCCCACAAAAAAAAACCCAGGGTTTCTCCATGTAGTTTTGGTGCCTGTCCTGGATCTCGCTCTGTAGGCCAGGCTGGCCTCGAACTCAAAGAGATCTGCTTGTCTCTGCCTCCCGAGTGCTGGGATTAAAGGCATGGGCTGCCGCCACCCAGCTCAGCATATTTTATTAGTAACACATTTGATGTATTGGGAGCAGGCTACCCAAAGGAGGCAAGGAGAAGAGCCTGGCCACACTGGTGATATTCCCAGACGTCCTCACAGCAAAGCCTGCCCTGGCCCAGGTGACAAGTCCACACAGGGCAGGCAGAGAGTCCCTGTGAGTAGCAAGAGGGAAACATGGAGTCAGTGGTGGGACAGCAGCAGCAAAGACAAACCTGGCCACCATGATGGCCAGACCCTTCCTGAGTGCACACACAATAGAGAGGTGCTGTAATATCTGGTTGGTACACGCCACAGCTGTGCAACAAACCTTCCTGTTAATGGATCTAGCATTTAGTTCATTTCTAAGGTCAGATTTTTCATGTATATTTCTGTATAGTGGAACAGAAATACCCTCCACAGACACACCCAGAATGGCGACTTTTAGGTGACTCTCAATCATTACATTGACAATGAAGATTAACTGTCACAGGGCTGGGCAGATGCAGATCATCCGGCTATATTACCCAAGCATCCACAAACTCCCAGACTCATGTCCTCCTTCCCCAACACTCCACAATTATTTGGACCACAGGTTTATGCCATGATGCCGGTCTTTTTTTTTTTTTTTTAAATATATATATATAGTTAGAACTTTGTATTGATATTTTTTGAAGATTTTATTTATTTTGATTGTATGCTTGTAAGTGTTTTTGTCTGCATGTGTTTCTGTGTGCCACCTGTGTGCCTGGTGCCCACAAGAGAGCACTGGATTCCCTGGAACCAGAGTTACAGATAGTTGTAAGGCACTGTGAGGGTGCTGGAAATTTAATCCAGGTCCTCTACAAGAGCAGCAAATGTTCTTTAACCACTGAGCCATCTCTCCAGCTCCTTGATTTGTTTTAATTCAACATGTGAGTTCCGTTTTCTATAGCTTTCATCAGGACAGGAGGATTTGTTATGGATAGGCAGCATCGACTCGGCAGGACTGAGAATGGCTGATCCATGCCAGTTAGAGGATGGCTCTCCCCTTTGGACAGTTACAGCTCTGTGGATTTGGTGAAACATAATTCACTCTTTGTGGGAAACCACATACCCTCAGTGACATTGGTGGCTATTGGCAGCCATCCTGTGACCATGAGAATATTCCTGAAGATAAAGCCAGTGGGAAGGAAAGAGATGGAGGAGTTGAGTCTCTGGTGACCTTGATGAGCTTTGACCCATGATAAGGTGTCCAAGGAGGTCCTGCCCCTAGGCCTCCTGATCTGTAAGATAAGGATCCCTAATGCGGAAGCCAGCTGTCATGGGAGGTTATTTGGAGATCATATCCCAGAATAGAGGAAGCAAAAGCTTTCAGCAAGGAGCCGTCCGTGGTGGTCCCTGATCACTCCTTTAGACTGTTCCCTTCTCTTCCCCATCTCTTCATCCACCTGTACTTATTTCCAGAGTACTTCTACATGCTGTCCAACCTGCTGAATACTGGACACAACGACAACACGGCTGGAGTCACCTCTTCTTCATACCCTAGACTCCCAGCTTCTGCAGACTGACAGGTAGTAGAGAAAAAAACAAGTCAGCTCTATACACACTGATATGAAGCCAACTCCAATACATGCCATGGGAAACTTCAAATACAGAGCAGGGTGAACTGTATACTAAATAGATAGATGAGAAAATAGGTGTGCCTGTACCCACATAGAACATGTCTAAATCAATGCAAGAGAAATGGGCATTAAAGACCCGAGGATGTATCTCATTTGGTAGCGTGCTTGCCCAGCATGTACAAAAGCCCTGAGTTTGACCCATCACATGGCACTATAGGGGTCTCTGTTAACACTACAGCCAGTAGAGTGATGACTCATGAGAGACAAGAAGGCAGTTCGGTTCAATATGATCAGGAACCCGGTGCTGGTTCAAACTTCAAGAGTCTGACACTAAGTAGTTTATTTTAGGCATATTTAAGCACAGCACAATTTGGGAAAAGTTTTCTGGTTATAATTAACCCAATCTCTTGTGCACAAAAAAACTTATGACATGACTACATCAAAACTCTTTGTAAAGTACAAGAGACATGTGACATCTTCCATAAAGATGGGTTCTATAGGTTCACTGAGAAAATAAGCTTAAGATAAGGGTGTGGAGGGGGTCCAGTGTGGTCTCTTTCAGCCACAAGAGTGTTAAAGGCTATTAACCACTTCTGCTCCCAGCCTTCCTGGCTGAAAACGGATTGTACGTCTCTCCCTTTTGAGAGACTACCCTGTGTGTTTGACATTCCTGGTTTCCCTAGTGCTTCTCTGTGAGCACAAGAAATTCCGGGCCTCTTACATAGCACAAAACCAGGCATAGTAGAGCACATGTGAAATATCAGCACTCTGGAGGTGGAGGTAGGTGGATCAGAAGTTCATGGCCATCTTCAGCTATTTGTTGGGTTCAAGGCCAGCTTGGGCTAGAAGGAGGGAAGGAAGTAGGAAAAGAAATGGACCTTCAAGGCTGCCTCTGTAGAGGGGAACAAAAGACAGGGAGGCTCAGATAGCAAACTTGTTTGTCTGATTTTTGCCTTTGCAGTTTGAATAGTTTGCGATGTGCTTAAAAAAATAAGTTGAAGCATCCTGAAAAAGCATTCAAGACACCTCGTTATCTTGACGTGATAAACTCAGGTTTCAAAATCGTAGGTACAATGCAACCCCTATTTTTGCAGAGAAGAGTGTGTGATACATCTCCATACAAAGAGGAATGTTGCATTAGTTGGTATTTTCACTGCAGTTTATTTGACATTTTTTTCTGATAAAATACAAACAGTAGAAAAGGGCACAAACCCCGAAGTCCATGCCCCCCTTTCTTTGAATCCTGTAGCCTGTGCTTAACTTATCACATGGAAAATGTCAACAGACATTATGTCTGAGGTGGGGTACAGCAGGGGACAGCCTCTTTTTGTGACTTCCTGGGACTTCTCATTTTCATTGGTGCATTTATATTTCTACGAAGAGAAGAAAAATACATTTTATTTCTTTGTATGTGCTGCATGCATGTGCATGTGTTCTTGGGTGAATTCATGTACACCTTCAAGTGCACATTGAACACACGCATGTAGAAGCCAAAGGTCAAAGCCAAGTGTCTTTCTTAGTTACTCTCCACTTCATTTAGCTTTAATAATTTATTTATTTTTATTTTATGTGCTTTGGTGTTTTGTCTGCATGTATGTCTGTGTGAGGGTGTTAAATCTTGGAGTTACAGACAGTTGCTACCTGCCATGGGGGTGTTAGGAATTGAACCCAGGTCCTCTGGAAGAGCAGTTAGTGTTCTTAAGCACTGAGTCATACCTCCAGTCCCAGCCCCTTGAATTTTTTTTTCAAGACAGGGTTTCTCAGTGTAGTTTTGGTGCCTGTCCTGGATTTCACTCTGTAGACCAGGCTAGCATCAAACTCACAGAGATCTGCCTGGCTCTGCCTCCCGAGCACTGGGATTAAAGGCGTGTGTGGCCCCTTGATTTTTTTTAATTAACTTATTTTTATTTCGTGTGTATGAAAATTTCACCTTCATGTATGTAAATGCACTGTGAGCATGTCTGGTGCCCATAGAGCTCAGCAGAATGGCATCAGGTCCCTGGAACTGGAGTTATGGATATTGCAAGCTGCCACGAGGGCTTGGGGACTACTAGGCTCAGGCAGGTCTGCTGCAAGAGCAACAAGTTAACAGCTGAGCCATCTCAACAGTCTTGCTCTCCCCAACCCCACTGCACCCCCATGAAATGGGGTGTCACTTTGTAGCTGAGGCTGGCCTGGATGTTGCTATCTTCCCGTCTCAGTACTGAGATGCAAGGTGGTGTGTCACCATGCCTGGCTCAAACACATCCCAGTGCTGTGAACTGAAACAGGCTTTAAGTTTCTACTGCTTCTCAATTCAACACAGGAGAAATACGCTTCGTGTGCCCCCCCCCCCATTATCACCCGCTGCACCCTCCACCCCTCTCAGTTTGGGAAGCAGATTTGGGTGATAATTATGGGAAAAGACTCCTGTACTACTCTGAACAAAATCCCCTTCCTCTCTGCCTGCTCTGGCCTCATGACCCTCTGTCCACCAGCCTCCTTGGAGAGACAGGATGAGTGTCACAGAGAAACCTGTTGCCCTGCTGGGACTCAGAGGGACTCAGCCCAGGACCCATCCCCTGCCTCTTTGCTCATCCAGAACTGTCTGGAAATGGATCTGAACAAGGAGGAGAGAAGGGAAGCACGCTGGTTCCCTTTCCCAGAGATCTTAGGTTAAAAATGACTGGCCTAGTTAAAACCGCACCTTAATGAGGCTTCTTTCTGGCCTAATTGTCACCATGGCAATGACCCCCGGTGGCCATCTTTAATTAACTTGGAATCAGAGTTGCCAAATGAGCTTCTCCAGTAAATTGCTCAGCAGCCCAGGCAGTCACGCGGCCCCTCCTCTGTCCTCTGCCCTCTCTGCTCCTGCACATTGAGGATGATGAGGCAAGAAATTCTCAGCCTGGTTTTTCTCTCCACCCTCTGGACTTGCCCGCCATGGCCAGGGGAGGAGCTCAGACCTAGAGCAGTGGGAACAGTAGTGATAACAGCTTCACAATGCCAAGTCCATCATACACATTATCTCCTTCAGTCTTCACAACGATGTTAGCCAGGGTGGACACATTGTTGTAACTCATCACCTTTTCCTGATAAGGAAACACAGGCCCAGAGCAAGTCAGTAGCTGGCAGAGTTGAGGTTACACCCAGGCAGTCAGGTTCCAGGATCAACACCATAATGCCTCTGCTGGAGATGAAGTCCGTGGGCTCACATGTTTCTTTGGAGCTGGAGTGGTGACTTTCCAGCTGTGCGACCTTGGGTCACTCACTTCACATCTGTGACATGTTTCCTCATTTGAAACAGGGAGTGTAAAGCATGCCAGTGGGGTGGGCAAAGACCTGAGCGGCAGTATCATGGCTACCAGAGTCTCCCTGTCGTCTTCACCATGATGTGGTTCTGGAAGCAAGATGATACTGAGGTCTAGATAAGAAATACCACCACAGACAACCTTGACTCCACAGTTCCTCTCCTGATCCTCCCCCAATCCCTTGGCAGATCTTTGTGTTTGCTCTTCAAGACAGGGTTGCTCTGCATAGATCAGGCTTCCTAGGATTCTCTCTATAGACCTGGCTTGAACTGCAAGAGCCGCCTGCCGCTACCTCCCAAGTGCTGGGATTAAAGGCGCATGTTGCCACCGCCGCCGCTGCCGCTGCCACCACCACCTAGCTTCCTTGTCAAATCTTAATGGCTCTCCCTTCACAATATACCAGAATGGAGCCAGAGCTCAGCAGTGGCTCCATCCTGACAGGTGAGAGGAGGCAGGCACCAGATATTGATAGAAAGAAGGAGTCTATTGACTGCAGCTAAGATTTTGTTTTATTGTAAATGATATGAAGACTATAGATGGATTTTAGGTGCCCCTTGTAAAGGCCACTCTAGTTGTGCATGGTGACTCATACCTGTAAGCCAAACATGTGTAAGGCACAGGCAAAGGGACTGTAGATTCTAAGTTATCTCAGACTGCACAGGAAGTACCTGGACTACAAACTGAGACATGGTCTCAAAGAAAGGAAAAGAGAAAAGAAAGAAGGAAAGAAAGAAAGAAAGAAAGAAAGAAAGAAAGAAGAGAGAGAGAGAGGGAGAAAGGGAGAAAGGGAGGAAGGAAGGGAGGGAGAGAGGGAGGGAAGGAGGGGGGAGGGAGGGAGGGAGGGAGGGGGAGAAGAAGAGGCTATTGGGGAAGAAGGAAATATTCTAGTGCTGATGGCGTGGCTCAGCGGTACAGTGCTTACCTGGCTTGTGCATCTGGAGAGGGGACAAGCGTGATCACACACATTGAGCAAAGCATGGCTCTCCTGTAATCCCAGCTATTGGAAGGTAGAGGCAGTAGAATCAGGAGCTCAAGGCCAGTCTCGGCCTGTGTTACATGAGATCATGTCTAAAACAAAGCAGAGGGGCTGGAGAGATGTTCAGTGGTTAAGGGTACTGGCTGATCTTCCAGAAAAAGAGGGGTTTGAGTCCTAACACGTACATGGTGGCTCACAACCATCTGTAATTCCAGTTCCAGAGGCTTCAATGCCCTCTTCTGGTCTCCTTGTGCACTAGACATACATGCAAGATATATATATATATATATATACATACAGATAGATAGATAGATAGATAGAGATAGAGATAGATATATAGATATAGATATATATGTGTGTGTAATGTATATGTGTATGTATGTGTGTGTGTGTGTGTGTGTGTATATATAAAAAATTAAACATCCAGGCATGGTGGTGCATGCCTTTAATCTCAGCACTCAGGAGGCCTAGGCAGGCAGATCTCTGAGTTCAAGGCCAGCTTGGTCTACAGAGGGAGTTCCAGGACAGCCAGGACTACATAGAGAAACTCTGTTTCAGGAAGAAAAAAAAATCCAAAAGATAAAAATAAGTGATTTTTTTGTTTGTTTGTTTTTCGAGACAGGGTTTCTCTGTGTAGCTTTGTGCCTGTCCTGGATCTCACTCTGTAGACCAGGCTGGCCTCAAACTCACAGAGATCCCCCTGGCTCTGCCTCCTGAGTGCTGGAATTTAAGGGGTGCACCACCACCGCCCAGCTAAAAATAAATAATTTTTTTAAATTAAAATCAATAAAGAGAGGGAGGAGGAAGATCTCTCTGAGTGCTGAGTGAGGAAAGGTTGGAAGGAGCAGCTGGAAGCAGTGAGATCCACTAGGTGGCTGCCGGGATTTGTTGCCAGACTATAGTGAATCATTTAGCTGTGTCTCTAAGCAGGAAGGAGGGCGGTAGCTGAGCCACAGACCCCCTGTAGGCGACCAGGAAGTGCTGGCCTGACTTTCAGCACCACTAAAAGAACAGCTCTCCACCTGCTAGGCCAGCAGAGTTCTGTGAACACGACTAACAAAGCTTTCTACGTCCAAGAGCAGGGCGTCCTGGGGGATGAGCCTTGGCATCCTCCTTCTGGGAATATCTCACCTTTGAAAACCCGTTTGCTGCCTTCTAAAGCGAAGAAAACCACCGCGCGCTGCCTCTAAAGGCCTCTGGGAACCCACACAAGCTCCCCACCTTGGGAATCCGGGATGTGGTGGGATCTGGGAGGGCACACGGTTAAGGCCTCTGAACTAGATTTTTTCACTCCCAAGGCTGGAGAACTAAACACGAAGCCAACTCTTCATCGGGATGTGGGAAGGGACAGGTGAAAGAGTACTTGGCCGGGTCTAACCACAGGGCTTTCTGCCCTGCAGCTCTGTGCAGCAGATCTTCCAGAGAACAGGGCAGTCTCGTTGACCCACACACCTGTGGCCACACCCTCCCTCCAGGGCAGTGGTGCCTCTGTGGGACTCCATCCAGGGGCCTCTTTGCACGTGGCCTCCCCTGCACGCAGCCTAGTTCTGATGAGATTCTCTCTCTGGTGATCAACATGATTCCCTTTCCAAGTTTGGATGGTGCCACTGGGGCTCCCTGGAACTGAAGAGCCCACTTAGGTTCTTCTCTGGAACCTTCTCTATCGAGATGCTGAGAACAAGGTTTTAAGACCTGAAGGGTTTCCAGATTTCATGCTCAGAAATGACTTCCAGATCTCCAGTCTCTCAGCTTCCCTGTGGAGAGAGAAAAGGGGGCAAGGGTGAGACCCCCAGCCTTAGCCATTCCCCTGAAGTCACCTCTAGGAACCCTCCTTGTGCCACAGTGCTAAGCCTGCTGCAAACCAAGAGTTCTCTGCCAATGTCCAGGTTCACACATAACTCCCTGGCCAGCACACTGACTCCCTGGCCAGCACACTGACTCCCTGGCCAGCACACTGATTGACTCCCTGGCTAGCACACTGACTGACTCCCTGGCCAGTACACTGACTCCCTGGCCAGCACACTGATTCCCTAGTCAGCACACTGACTCTCTAGCCAGCACACTGACTCCCTGGCCAGCACACTGACTCCCTGGCCAGCACACTGGCTGACTCCCTGGCCAGCACACTGACTCCCTGGCCAGCACACTGACTGACTCCCTGGCCAGCACACTGACTCCCTGGCCAGCACACTGACTGACTCCTTGGCCAGCACACTGACTCCCTAGCCAGCACACTGACTCCCTGGCCAGCACACTGACTCCCTGGCCAGCACACTGGCTGACTCCCTGGCCAGCACACTGACTCCCTGGCCAGCATACTGACTCCCTGGCCAGCACACTGACTGACTCCCTGGCCAGCACACTGACTGACTCCCTGGCCAGCACACTGACTGACTCCCTGGGCCAGCACACTGACTGGACATCCTCTGCATATCCCTGGTGCTTTCTGCACTGGGCTGGATGCTGGTACTCACTGACTTGGTCCTCAGAAGTCCCTGAAATGGATCAGGTCCCCACTTTGGAACTACCCTACCCTTAAGGGACAGTGGGTGAATACACAAATGAGGCTGTGCCCAGGTCAAGGTTTCTTAGTGTGACTGTGAAGCCGGCGGACCTCTGATGAAACTTTCTCTCTTACCTCCATCACTCAGTGAAGATACTTTTCACTTTGATGATTTCAATCTTAGTTTCTCTACTTTTGAAATAGGGGACAACCAAGTCCCTCCCAGGAGGGAACCAGAAATGAGCCACTGATTCCAGAGCTCTCTTGGGGACAGTTTACCCAAGAAGATGACTAGAAGAATCTTTTTTCCAACCCCCAGGTAAGCTATTTCTCAGAAACTTTCTGGACCCTCTGACTTCTGCTGAGCTCCAAGCAACCATTTCTTGTGAGCTGTTCAACCACACTGTGAGCCCTGAGTTTGCATTTGCATTAATTAATAAAATCATTCTTGGGTCAGGAGGTGGAGCCAGCAACTAGTTGACAGAAAGTAATCATAGGGAGTCAGAGGAAGTTGGGAAGATGGATAGAGAGATGCACAGGAAGCAGGAGGGAGGGACTTTGAGTGTGGAGGTCTTTTTTGGTTTGGTGGAGTGGAAGAACATGCTCTGAGAAGGCGGGGTAGCTGATTGCTCCTCAACCTCTCCGAGCTAGCAGGTTTTCACTCCAGTCTCTGACTCCCGAGTCTTATTGATAAATAGAATGATAAAGATTTAGTTAGAAACCTTTGGTGGCAGTGGCAGGAGGTGGATCCTGCCGAGTCACCGCCTGAGAAGTCGGCCAGTAACGGAGGAGCTGTGGTTACTGGCTGGAACAGCAGCAGGTTCAGGTGCAACCACTGTGCCAGCAGAAAAACAAGTTTTCATCTGAAAAATAGGCAATCCCACTTTACAACTGGGAAAAGTGAGGCCTGGAAGTCAACTGTCCTACTTTTCTCCATTTCCCTAAACCAAGACCCCTGGTGAGGGACCTCAGCCTTCAGCCAGTCACCATAGATGCTCCTTGTCACCCCTGGGAACTGCTGCTGTTGTTGTTACCATACATAGGCCAGACTGGCCTGAAACTCCTGTCTCCGCTTTTACAAGTGCTGGGGTTTACAGCTTCGTACAACCATGCCTGGCTGGTCTCAGAAACTAATTCTAAAGAGGCCTAGGGAACTACCAAAGACTTTTACTCACTGCCCCAGGGACAAGAATGTCCATCCCCGGGTTGAGGATTTAGCTCAGTGATAGAGCACTTGCCTAGCAAGCTCAAGGCCCTGGGTTCGATCCTCAGCTCAAAAACAAACAAACAAACAAATTAATTAATAAATAATGCCCATCCCCTACCCCCCTTCTTCCAGACATTGGCTTCTTCACCCAAGCACCAGAAGAATGAGACTTCCCTGGTGAGGGAGGATTAAATAAAAGAAAATTCCAGCAATACTTCCACCATGGTGTCCAGACAGCCTTCCACAAGGAGTCTGCATCTTCCAACTGGCTGGTATTTTGGCTCAATGTGTAGAAGGTGTTAAATAACCCAGCTGGAAATGCGGAGCGTGGGGACTCGAACCCACATATACCTGAGCATCTGAGAGGGCAGGAGCCAGGCTCTGGATCCTGCTGGACAGAAGTTGGAGAAGGGGCATTGAGAGGGACGAGGTCTGGGGAGGGTTTCCACGGTGTTATAGCAGGAGACCCTGTATTCGGTGACCCCTGCACCTGTGCTCATGGGGAACCAAGCAAAGGAGCCCCTTTGGACTGTCTCCTTCCCAGATGCAGACGCCAGACCACACCCTGCCTGGGGCATGCCTGTCTGCTCTGGAGCCAGGAAAAAAAAAAAAAAAAAAGTCTGCCGTCTTTGCCCTTCCACATCTTTCTAATTCTGGCATTTTTAGAAACCAGGAGGCAACTGATTTTTAATTAGCTGAAATGGTGGACTGTCAGGGACTCCAGTATTTAAAAATGTCTGTGAAAACAACTATTACGTGCACATATAGCTGCCCTCATTTTAGCAGATATACATACCAGGGTCCTGGATTAGCTTGTCTTTCCACTCTCCACCTGCCAGCTCAAGGTAGTGGACAAGAAAATCTGGCGTGGCAAAAAGTAGAATCCGGAATGACACTCACCGTCAAGGCCACATCCCACAAGGCAGCTCTGCTATTGCTAGAGTTGGGACTGTGCAAGGGTGTGTAAGGGTGGGAGACTGGGTGTGGTCTTCACCTCCACGCTGCTGCACGTGGGGACAGTTGTGCCGCGCCTCCAGCTGTAAGGAGTAGCAGTGGGTGCCTGCTCTGAGCCTACACTGGGGCACTACAAAGAGACTGTGCCCTCCGCTAAGTGCAGGTCATCACCAACTCCACAGGGTGGCCTGGGGACTGTCTTCAGCTTTGAGCTTGCAGCTGCCTAGACTTCTGCAGCACCCAAAGCCAGGCGGCGCTGCAGGGAAAGGGCCCTCGAGCTAGGGAAGTCTGGCTTTTGCAGTTATCCTAGGGCACCTCACTTTGTCACTGGAGCCTCCAACTTCCCTGCCTTCCTTCAGATACACTGCACACAGTAGGTGGTGGGTCATGTGTAATTTTCTGGGTCCCTCCCTGGCTCCTGAGTGCTCCGGTGCCTTGGGCTCCCCCTGCTGACTCCGGCGGTAACAACCTGAGCCAATGCAGAAAGCTTGTTTCTCCCCCGCCTCCTCTCTTCTCCCTCCCTCTCTCCCTCTCTCTCCCTTCCTTCCTCCCTTACTTTTTTCTTTCTCTTTCTTCTTCCTTATCATCATCATCATCATCATCATCATCATCATCATCTCTTATATTCTAGTAATATGACCCAGATCATCACACATCACTCAGGTGCTCTACAGCAGAGTTATGCCCCATCCCTAAAATCATGTTTTAACTTCAAGGGACTCTCTGCCTATAATTTTCTCCCCTACCCAATCCCGGACTCTGACCAAGTAACTCATGAGAGGATGCCAAGATCTTATTTTCACACAACCTTATCCTGAATTTAAAGGCTAAAATGAAAAGGTGCTCTGATGTACCCAATACATACTCACTGAGAACTCTAGTATTTAGCACCATGGCTAACACTAATTGAGCACTTGCTGTGTATGAGACATGGATGGACTCTGGATATCAGCACATTTAACCCTCACAACCATCACACTGGGGTGGAACTGTTATCATCCCCACTTTAAAACTGAAGATATCCAGGCCCTAAAAATCAGTACCCAGGGTCACATAAAACTAGGAAATGTTTTAAATCCAGGTAATTCCCAGAGCCAAGGCCCCAATCCCTATATTATAGCAAGGAACATTGCGACAAAAAAAAAAAAAAAAAAAGAAGGAGGAGGAGGAGGAGGAGGAGGAGGAGGAGGAGGAGGAGAAGAAGAAGAAGAAGAAGAAGAAGAAGAAGAAGAAGAAGAAGAAGAAGAAGAAGAAGAAGAAGAAGAAGAAGAAGAAGAAGCCAGGAAGTGGTGGTGCACACCTTTAATCCCAGCACTCAGGAGACAGAGTCAGGCAGATCTCTGTGAGTTCGAGGCCACCCTGGTCTACAGAGTGAGTTCTAGGACAGCCAGGGCTACATAGAGAAACCCTGTCTCAAAATAAATAAATAAACACACAAACAAGAGCTGGGCATTGCTGCAGGAGAACGGCTTGCAAGTTTGAGAGAAGCCTGGTCTACACAGCAAGTTTTAGGTCAACCAGGGCTATATAAGCATTACATTAAATTAAATAAGTAAAAACCACAGGGCTGGAGAGATGGCTCAGAGGATAAGAGCACTGGCCGCTCTTCCAGAGGACCCAGGTTCAATTTCCAGCACCCACATGGCAACTCACAGCTGTCTGCAACTCCATTTCTAGGGGATCCAATACCCTCATACAGACATACATGCAGGCAAGACATCAATGCACTAAAAATAGATAAAATTTTTAAAATAGTAGAGAACCTATTAGAAGTTACTTCCAAATGCCCCTTAACAATCATTTGTAAATTCTTTCTACAAAGAGAATGGAGGAGTGTTTTGTTCAAGTAGAGATGCTGGGGGTCAGTGATCATTTGTACCACCAGCAGTTATAACGTGATAAGGGTCACCCACATTTCTCAGGAAGATAAGGTTTAAAAAACTTGCAAATGGAAGATGGAGAGGAGGCTCAGTGGTTAAAAGTGCATAGTACTCTTATTGAGGATCTGTCCAGTGTCTCGAGACCACCTGTAATTCCAGATCCAGGGGATCTGACAGGCTCTCCTGACCTCTGCATTCTGCAGCTTGGCAGCTGCATTCACACACACACACACACACACACACACACACACACACACACACACACACACACACACACACACACACACACACACGATACTATATTTGTAAAATGTGATTTTATTTGTATATTAATAAAGTTGCCTTGGGGTCAGAGCAAGCCATAGCAGAAGCTGGGCGGTGGTGGTGTACTCCTTTAATCCCAGCACTTGGGAGGCAGAGCTAGGCAGATCTCTGTGTGTTCAAGGATACAGCCAGCATGGTGATACACGCCTTTAATCTCAATACCAACCACAAAAGACCTGAAGGTCTGTACACACAGGCAGTGACAAGGAGGTCATGTGGCTGGGTTTACAACCAATGAGAAAGCAGAACAGATGGTCTATAAAAAGAAAACACACACAGAAGTAGGTCTCTTGAGGAGAGGAAAGACAGCAGAAGCAGTGAAGGGTAAGGCTCTCAGCTATTGCTCTGACCTCTTGGTTTTTAACTCTGCAACTGGCTCTGTGTTTCTTATTTAACAAGACGGTTACATCTACAACATAGTTCAAAACTAAAATTAAAAATAAACATGCCATTGGCTGCATTTGAGAACTGACTCACTTCTCTTCGATGCTTTCTACTGAAACAGGGTCATCAGCCTCATCATTGGTCTTGGGGACCCTAGCAGGCTGCCCCCACTGTGGTCCTGCATATAGCTCTGGCTTGGGCCAAAAGTGCTATGTTGTGGGTCCCCTGTGAGAAAGCCATGGCTGTACACATAAAGTCTTAGAGTGGAGAGAAGCTGGAAGAACAGTTGATTCACTATTTCTGTCACATGGGAACTTCCAAGGCACCACACTTATGAGCAGAACACAGGATATTGAAAGGGCCACTCCAGGCTCTTGTGCTACCATTCCAGTATGGAAGCTAGACATGCATTATATGACTTTTCTCCTGGCCCCAGCCGTTCTTGGTACCTTATATCATAACTGTATATTAATAGTGTGCATTACTCACCGCCGTATGCCAAGCCCTGTGCACAGAATCTGACACAGATTAGAAGCTGCATTCATTGATCACATGCCCTCCACAGCATCTGTGCCTTGTGATCACTCCATCTTCTTTTTTTTAAATCCTCACAGAAATGGGGCATTTATTGCTCCTCTCTGGAACTGCTTCTCCTGGGGGCCACTTAGAAACCTGGGTTTGCCAGAATAAAGAGTACCCTCTGAGCTTCTCCTCTGGAAAAGTTACTGACTGGCCAGACAGCCTCATGCCTGCCGTTTACTCTTAAAGCCTAACCCAGTAGAAGCTTCCCCCAAAAAGAGGTTTCCTCTTCCCAAAGGCATGGGAGATCTGAGGTCCAGAGAAGAACCCAACCCACCTGTATTTTTTTTTTCCGGTATTCTTGAATGTCAATCATGAGGCTTACCCTAGAAAAGTAACAGCATTTGGGTCCACAGCATTTTCCTGTGTCAGTATGAACAGAGAATGTCCACAAATCCACAGACCTATGCGCATGTCAATCTAGTTAAACACAGTCTAACTATAGGTTTAGGAAGGAAGCCAGAAGTAAGTCTGTATCCTTGGGAGGAAAGGATGGAATTAGTTCAGAGCACATGAACTGGTTAATGCCCATTGCCACAGAAGATCTGGGTGTGCATATGTGAGTATGTTTGTGAGTGTGTGTGTGTGTGTGTGTGTGTGTGTGTGTGTGTGTGTATGCATGCACATGCATGTGTGTTTATAAGCAACACTCCCCTCAGGATGGTTTGCCTGTGTGTGTGTGTGTGTGTGTGTGTGTGTGTGTGTGTGTGTGTGCACAGACAAGACACATTGTAATTTGGTTCTATGTCTGGAGGACAGTGCATGTGACATATATGTACATTTATTACTCTTTTCCAACCTGGTTTGTGACAGTGTGGTCCTGTTCTAAGCATGCATGTGTCCATATATGCATGCACATGCATGTTATTTACAATATAATCCTAAATTATTTGTGAAAGTAACTGTGTATGATATGTATATTTGTGTGTTTAAATGTACAGCCATTTCTAAGTGAGATCCAAATGGCTGTATAGTTACATGTACACTCTTGCTTACTATTATACCCACAATCCCATGAGTATATACGGGTCCTCTGCCACAAAGGCTGAGCCAAGCAGATCCTGGGGCTGGCAAAGCACCTGGGGAAAACCCTGATGAACCTTTGTCTGGAGCCCACTCCCTGTGGCCTCTAACTTTCTGCTCCTGGCAGGATCTCAGATGTCCCTGGTCACAGACTACCTTCCCCAAGGAGTCCCTTTAACTCGCAGTCCCTTTGCCATCCAGGGGGCTGAGAGTTGGGGGATATTCATCTCGAGAGTTTTTGTTCCGCCTCATGAAAGGCCTCAATGGCTGGGAATACCATTCTAATTACGGGGAAGCCCGGCTTATGTGGGGGACACAAAGGGCTGTGGTCTCATAGCAGCTCCTTCCAGCCGTCAAATAAGGCTGTCTAATGACGGGGTGAGAGCTCTGAATGCCTAAAACAAACTCAAAAAGGAGGGAAAATAAAGCCGCCAGGGGCTTAAAATATATTAAATTACCCTGAGTAGGAGCCGTGGTTTTGCAAGCACTGGTTCGAGAGGCTGTCCAGGCCGTGAGTCCTGCTATTCACGTGGGGGGACAGGGGTCAGCAGGTCGGTGGGGAGGGGCTCACAGAGCCCTGGCTCATTCTCATGCTAACATCAGGGACATGCTGCAGGCTTACTGGGCTGGAAAACAGAAATGAATTTGCCATAATCCTCCTCCTCCTTCTGCAGACCAGAAGCTTTGCCTAATTGCAACCCTTGGAGCCTGCTGGGCTTTGGGACACAGCCACACCCTGGAGCCAGCACCCCACGACCCTCCCACCCTCTCCTTGGGGCTCAGGGATGAGTGCTCCAGGGCTCATCTAAAGGAGCAGGGAAAATAGAGAGTAGGGGTCAATGGGCAGTAGAGGACCAGGTGTGGAAATGTGTCACACCCACTGTCTGAAGAAGTGGTTATTCCCAAGTCACAGCCATCCCTTTACACATGAACACACTACCCAGACACACATATCCCTTTATTATTCTACCACCTTTACACACAACACTCCACAAATGCACACTTTCATAGGCACAAATACATCTTCATACATAAACAGACACATGTATCCTCCCATAAGCAAACGCAACACACACACACACACACACACACACACACACACACACACACATTTTTCTCCTTCCCTCTTTACTTTTGATAGGGTCTCAGCATATAGCCCAGGTCAGCCTGGAACTCACTATGTAGTCCAGGCTGGCCTTAAATTCACAATTCTCCTTCTTCAGTTTCTAGAGTAGTAGTATTACAGGTGTTAGCCACCAAATAAGGTACCCAGAGTCCTTTATAGACATTCAGGCATAAGGCACATTTCTTCTCAAGTGGGGATATGCTACCTCCCAGACATGAGCAGTGTGGGGGTGTGGGGTGGGGTGGCATGCACACACACACACACACACACACACACACACACACACCTTCAACTGTGACCCAGAAGCATGGACCTGGTACAGTTTCATTGTTTAACAGTAGAGGATATTGGTGCTCCAGTGACAGCTGAGAGGTGGCTCTTTGCCAGCCTGAGCTGAGTCAACACTGTACCTTGGATAAATCTGTCCCACTCTCTGGGCCTCAATTTCCTGCCATTTAAGGGAATGCTCAAGTTGGTTGTGGAGTACATACCTGCAACCTCAGCCCTAGGGAGGTTGAGGCAGGAAAATCAGGAGTTCAAGACCTACCTGGGTTACTTAGTGAAACCCTGCCCTCCACCCCCACCACCAAAGAGGAGAGATTACTTGAACTAAATGTTCTAGACAAATTCGACCAGCACAGAAGAATTAAGAGCCATCTCAGGGACTAAACCTTCTGCCTCTCCCTGCTTCTGCACACTCAATGTGAACACATGCACACACTGCTGGCACGCACACATCTCCACAGTGCGCCCAACAATGACTCCCTTCAGTGTTCACGTGGTTATAAAAAGATCTTCTGTGAAGCAGTAGCCCGCATCCTTCCTGCCGTAGGTGGGGACGCCTCCTTCCCACCCACCTTCAGGCCTGCTTCGGTAGCTTTGTCCAAGGGACTGCCAGTTTGGTATACAGTGATGACAGGTGTGGCTGTGAATCATCCAGCCCCACAGTGTGGCGCCAGGGACCCAGGAAAAGCATTCAAACCCGCTCCTTTCCTCTCCCAGGGCGCCCTCTGCCGGCGGGCCTGTAATAGACGGTTCTGGAGGAGGCCGCTTGAGCACGCGCAGCTGCGGACCTGACCCTGGAGTCCAAACAGTGAAATCTATGCATCTGTGTTCTCCGCTCCACTTTGAGGCGAGCTAGGAAGCTGCACAGCCAGCGTGGAACCAAGACCACGAAACTAAACCGTTGGGGAGCACGGAACTGCAGCCCCTTGTCTGTAAGGGTTCTAGAAAACACCCTGCCTCCTCCATCCCACACAGATTGCTAGTGGGTGAACTTGTGTAGAAGGCATTACTGCCGAGGTTGTGTGGAGTATGAGCACCCGGAGTCGGCCCTGGCTGCTGATCTCCAAGACACTCCAGGCAGCCTAAGAAAGCGCGTGAAAAGCCCTAGCAAGAGCAAGACCCTATTTCTCACCCACCACAGACCGAGAAGGGCAGGGCTCAGAAGCTTGCCGAAGCCTGCCCTTGGGTGATGAACCAGGGTCTAGGGAGACCACAGCCAGTTAGTTCTCTCTGGTGGCTAGGTCTGTTGTAGTGAATGAGGGCATCGCCCTGCACCACAGGTGAAGATCCTTCCCCGCCTAATATCCCCAGCCGCAGTGAGTGCTGTGTGCGCAGCATGTCGCCAAGAGCAGGGGCAAACGGCCCCAAGATGAAATTCGCCATATGTAGGCTGAATCCTTTCAGGGAATCAAGGAGTTTTCAGAAGGAGATAACATGGGACAACAGGTTCCTTTTCAAACCCGTTTAGAGGTTAAGTACCAGCACCACATGCCATTACCATGTTTGGGGGCCACAATTGCTTCCCCCTCCCCGGCAGCATGAGACAGCCTCTGCAACCCCCATGATTCCTTCTTGGCCCTCACTGAGGCTATAACAGGCCAGGGCCCAAGATAGGGGCAGTGGGAATTGGGAAGGAGAGGCTGTGTTGTAGAGATCTAAGGAGGGTAGTGCTTTGAGCACAGGGAGAGACATCTGCTCCAGGCCTTTCCTGTGTGTCCTGAGTCCAAGAAGAAGCGTCTCCACGTGTGTCCTGTTCCCCAGCAGCTGCTCCAGGCCTCTGACCCAGCGACCGCCCCAGCAGGTGGAGGCACCAAGTCTGAAGCCATGCACTGCTCTGTTCCCACTGGACTCGGCTCCATCCCAACCCCCCACCCCAGCCTTTGGGAGGAGTGGGCCTGGTTCCATGTGGGATGTGCACCAAAGGTTTGACCCAGACAGTGAAAACCTGAGCACTGGAGGGAGCAGCTCCTGCTATGATCTGTTGCCCCAAGGGGAACCACTCAGTTCCTGCAACAATCAGCCTCCCCAAACCCATAGATTTGTAAAGAAGTACACACACTCGCCATAAGACATTCCAACACTAACTCATAAGGTCAACTAATTTGGATTCCGGAGTCCTCTACAAGGGTCTTCTCCAAATTAAAGGGTCCTGTGGGGTTCAGATCCTGAACCCCTGGGGTGGACACCAGAGAGGTTCTTTTTTTTTTTTTTTAAGCTATTCCTACTTTTAAGCCTGTCTTCTAAAATCATGTATCCCTTCTGTGTCCGCCCTCACTCCAATGCATCCTCAACTTATCAACTACTACCTGCTAATGACAAAGAGAACCAAGAGCTTGTCATCTTCTAGAATATTCCTCAAGTAAATGGCTGTGTTTGAGTTGAGTTTCTGATATGCCAGGACTGGAGAGGATCTAGAAAGTCTGGTCTCTGCACTCGGGTGGAAGTTTGGGACTAGCCAAGGACTCCAGGACAGCCATGGTTCTCGGGGTTACCTGGAGGTGCCTTCAGCAGTCTCCTCCCTCACCTGGTCTAGGCATGCAGTTCGGTAGTTCACGGTCAGAGTCCCACCCCCACTAGGTCGGCTTACCGCTCACAGAACTCAGAAGCCCTAAACTCCTTCCTAATGCTTGGCAAGGGTCTGGAAACTGGGTGTGCAAAGGAGAGGGACCCCAGGATTTGCACTCAAGTCTTGCATATCTGAACATCCAGAGCATTCAGATCCCGGAATCCCGGCGACCACCTCCATGAACCATGCGAAGGCCGGGTGTCAGAGCTGGGCTTAGCTCTGGGCTGGTGTTTGTAAACACTGAACGAAATCAGGAGAGCTGAAGGAAGACAAAGCGACTTCCCCCCCCCCCACACACACACACTCATTTGGAGAAATCTCCCCTTAGCCTTAGCAAACACTTTCATTTTCAGAGCTGCTCGTGGTTGTCCCCAGGTCTGGAAAATCGCTGTGCGTCTGGACGAATTCCACCCCGGGAAAAGTCCTGGGAACAGGCGCCACGCACACGGAAAGCCCAGCCGTCTTCGGCGAGAATGGATAGGTGGAAAAGAGGCGCACCCCCAGGATGCCAACCGGCTACTTGCGGCTTACTCTCCCGCCTTCGTGTGAACCTAAAGTGCATAGCTGTTAGCTTCAGCTTTTATGCCCCCTGGCAGGCAAGTAGGAATGTATTGGCAGGGCAGGCTACCCCCTCCCACCTCTGTGCATTCTGAACCCTTGGTTGCGAAGGCAAGCTTACTTTTTCGGTGCAGCCGGGTTCTTGGAAGCGCCACTCCACCCCATCCCTCGCAACTGGCCTGGGTGTTTGCAACTTGTGTTATCCAGATTCTTATATTCCCCGTCACAAATGCTCAAGACTTAAAACCCAGATCAAAATATGACGCCCGAGCGGGGAAAGTGGGGGAGTATGACAGTACAGTGAGGCACCAAAGTTGGTAGGAATATTTATTGGACGTCTCGGACCTCTGCTTCCGGTATTTTGCCCAGTGTCCGGGGAACCCATTGGGCAGCGTGTCTGCAGGTTTATGCAAGTACGACTTGCAAAGCCCCTGTGGCAAACGCAGAGCGGTGCTGACTTTTCCTATCAATGGGAGAGAGAGAGACGCAGGCTATTGACCCAGCGGCCTCCTCCTCTCGGCCTATTGTCGCGGCTCAATCACGCACTTACCGGAAGAAAAGCGAGTTTATTTTAGCTTGGAGGAGCCTCGTGGTGTGTGTGTGTGTGTGTGTGTGTGTGTGTGTGTGTGTGTGTGTGTGTGTGAAGGGTGGGGGAAATTCTGCAACCAGGACTGTGCAGATGGGTTGAGGATAGACACTTTCAGAAAAGGACCAATTTCCCTTTCACAATGAGCGCTAAGTACCTGACAAATGGGGCTGGTGTTTATTCATGAGCAGGTACTTTGGAGATGGCGATTAGAACAGCCGCCCGCGCTGCCTAGCCAAGGTACTTAAAGCCGGGCAGGTGCAGCTCGGCGCGCGGCCCCAGCGCACAAAGCCCGGCGGCCGCCGCGGCGCGGAGAGGGGGCGGGATGCGGGGCGCGCGGGCCCGGAGGGCGCGCCGAGCGCAGGCACCTTAGCCCTTTGTTTCTCTTCTGGAGCCAAGGCCACATCACAGAGGGGCGCCCCGGGAAAACCTCCCCTCTAATTACCAGGAATTTCCCTCCGACCCTCCTCTGGGAGCCCAGCCGAGCAGCTTTCGGGCTGGAGGCCGCAGAGGCTCGTGGGATCTGGCCTTGCGTTTACATAAATGTCGCCTGGGAGTTAACTATTGGCTAACCAGCTAACTAACTGGACAACTAGGACGGGACGTGGAACCCCGGCCTGGGAACCGTTCAGGCACCCGCCGCTGAGGCGCCACCTCTGGCGGTGCGGACCAGCTCGGGCTTTCAGGTTTTGTTTCAACTCCAAAGGGAGAAAATTGGGGTCTGTCTCATTCTCCAGTTTGCTGGCGCCAAGGGCGTGGGACAAACCCTGTCTTGCCCTGGCCGCGGCGGCGGAATCCCTAAGTACCACTGGCTTCAGCGCGGCCTCACTTCGGCGGCAGAGCGAGCTTGGCGGGAGCCGACCCGGGCGGGCGCAGAGCGCAAGCTCTCCTGTGCTTAGCCTCGGGACTGGACGGGACGGGACGCAGACCAGCCGCCGCGGACAGCTCCGGTGCCCGGCCGGGCAATCTGTGTGGGGCAAACCCCAGGCTGCTAAGGTGCTGCGTGTTCATGATGTCCCGAGGTCGGGGACACCAGTGGTGTGCGTCCTCCTGGGGCCTGTCTGGATTGCTCTCTGTTGTTGTTGTTTTAAATCGTTTCGAAAAGCCTGCTAAGATAACTAATCTCCAGTCTACAGAATCAGACAGGAGAAATGGGTTTCAAACAAGCTGGGTTCCCCTTGAGGAGAAAATTCTTTCAGGATGATAGCAAACGAGGGGCAGGGAACTGACGTTACCCACCAGCAGGCCAGTTTTACATTTCCCATGGCGAATAACCCGACAGCTCTCCCTTCTGAGACACACTGTACATATTGACATCCATTAGAGACTTTTCTGGAACCTCCAGGTTAGAATAAATTATAAAGATACGATAAACCTGATTCTTAGGCAAATCCGATATCCTGATTGTGAATGCCATGGCAGAGACATAGAGAAGAACAGTAGGAAGGAAGGTCGGAATTAGGGTCCAAGGGCCTTAATTGCACAGCCATCAGCTTTGGGCAGGACAGGCCGGCGAGGCGAGCTAGCCACCATGCTTAAAAAAGAAGGCTTGCAAGAAAGGAAACGCTTCTCTTCAAGACTCCTGTTAGGGCCTGAGTTAGAGTTCCAGGGTGAGTTAATTCTGGAAACGCCAGAAGAGACAGTAGGATGAAGGATAACAGTACTGCCAGACGGGCCAGAACCACTAGAGGTCCAGATGCAGCGGGCACTGCGCTTAGCTGCTTGGCCAAGAATAGCTTTCTGGCCCGACAACCTTGAGTAAATGTTTTGAGACGGAGGAACTCGAGATTCCTCTGAAGTTCCTAGTCTAAAGGACACTAACCCTGCACCGCTCAGCGCAGAAAGCAAATCAAGTCCTACAGACGCACTGACAGGCTCTGCCGGATCCCAGTCGCAAAGTGACTGCTGGCCCCTACTTGGAGCCTCAGATTCAGGCAGGCAATGAGAGATTGGAACCGTGAGAGGTAGACCAAAGAAGCATGTGAAGTCGTTTATATATTTTTTTTGCTTTCAAGACTTGTTTTGGTCTGAGACAGAGTTTCTCTGTGTAGCCCTGGTGGTTCTGGAACTCACTCTGTAGATCAGGCTGGCCTCGAATTCAGAGATCTGCCTGCTTCTGCCTCCCGAGGGCTGGGATTAAAAGCGTGTGCCACCACTACCTGGCTGCTTCCAAGACTAATCATATCTGCGTTCAGGAGGAGGGCTTGTTGGTACCACCACCCTGAGTGATTTCTTTCACATTAGGATTTTAAACAAACCATAGCAATATAATAATATTCTTAGGGAAAGAGAGATGGCTGGTTGTGGTCCCCGTCCCCGTCCCCCCTCCAGTTGACCGGCCAGTCCTCTACTAAGTTTTTTTTTTTCTAGGAGAGTTTCGGGCTAATACACTTTGGGGCAGACTACCTTAGGGCCTGGGTGGGCATCCTTGGCTTCCAGCAAAGCCTCATTTACCAAGGTCAGTTGCTGCAGGGGCTGAAGTGTCTCCCTCAGTCTACTGAGTTAGGCAGGCCTTTCGAGTTGCCATGCAAAAGCAGGACACAAAAATGTTTCTTTGGATCAGACCTGGTGCTCTTAACTTTGACCTCAGAGTCAACAGAAGCAGAAATCTTTCACCCAAGAAGAGTTGGGTCTGGATTTGGGGGTGACTGGAGTGGAACAAAATTCTTTACTCTGGCTGTAACGCCAATACTGTGTGTTTCGGTTAGTTGGTGATACAGCCTATCACTAACACTGTATGTTTCCGTTAGCTGGTGATACAGCCTCTATGTCCGCCAGGAAAATCCGGAAAACTCGCATCCAGCTTAACAACCAGTGGAAATCATTACAATAGAGTTCTAACCAGAAAGTGCAGGCCCCCACCCCAGCTCCCTCCTCACTGCAGCAAGTCCCTAGGTTGGAGTAGGGTGAGGTGGATCCTGCCTACAGGAACTCAGAGGAAGTACATCTCTGCCTCCTCCTTCCCCATCCTGTACCCTCTGTGCCATTTTCCATCTTGTTTCTGGATTTGTGATGGAGTCTCTGGTCTAGAACTCAATTTTTCAAAATTATTGAATCGATGTGGAGTAAGCAGGGTCCCCCATCCACCTTCCCCTAGGTAGAGCACCTTCACCCTCCTCGCCTACACACCCTCTCTGTGGCACCCTCCAGGCTCAGGGAGGTGTCTTTGTCTTCCTTCAACCAACGAGAAATGGAAGTTCAGAGAATGGATAGAAAGTGAGGCTCCCCAGGCATGGAGAGACATACAACATTCTTCCTGGCATTTTGACTTCAAATTCAGATTGGTCTTGACATTCTTTCCTCCTTCCAAAGAGAGGACATTTTCCAGAGGGTTCTGGCTCTCTGAGCACATTTCGCCTCAGGTCCTCTGAAGCCCTTGAAGACCATCTGGATCATCTTTTTTGCTCTACTGGCACCAAGGTGCCCAGCAGTGTGGGCAGCTGAGCCGGGAACAGTCTCTAGTCCAGGCAGCAGCTCTTCCCTCTGAGGCCTTTGCACTCAGTTCCAGACTGGCTGGCACCTGCTGAGTTCTGCCAAGACCAAGATTGAGTGCAGGTGCCCAGTTTGACAATGACTTCAGGCAAGTCCTTTCCAAGACTCAGTTTCCTTATCCACCAAGAGACGGAGAGTTGCAAAAGAAGGCTCCTGGCATCTCTAAAGAAGTAGGAGGGTTGCTAGGTGTGTAATCCCAGCATCTGGGAAGCTGAGGCAGGAGGATTGCTACAAGTTGGAGAACAGCCTGGGCTAAAGAGTGAGTCTCTACCTCCAAACAAACAACAGACAGACAGACAGACAAGTTCAGAAACTTGTGACAGAAAGTAGCAGAAGGAAATCTCCAGAATTCTTAGGACCTTCTAGCAGGTAGATTTCAGCTGGGGAGAAACCCTGGTCCCCAGTCCCCAGATAAGCAGTAAGATCATGTGTTTGGTATGTAAGCCTCCGAACCAGGCTACCTGGGATTCACATCTGACTCAGATGTTCCCACTATGACTCTGGGCCACTTTATTTCGTCTTGGTGCTTTGATGTTACTAATACAGATTAATAACAGTATTGGCATCATGATCACAAATGGGCTGATACACGTGACCCGGCTTAGCTATTAATGTAATTTCCTGAGACCTCTGAACACAGCTCCACCCTTCCCAGTCCTCTTGGTCTCTACCACAGAATGTCATTATTTCTATTCTTGTACTGCTGCTTGGGGACTGGCCAAACACGCCGAGTCAAATGGTTCTCTGCCTTAGTTGGAATCTTGTTTGTTGTGGCTCCTACTGGGGATGGAACCAAGGACCTCACATGCACTGGGTAAGTGCCTCTACCACTGATCCAGTTTCCCAGTGGCCTTTACTTATTGCCTGTTAGAGGAGTCCCGTTAGTCTCCTGACTAACCACCACAGGCAGAGGTGGCTGTGTGTCCTCTGCTCACAAGGATGAGTAAAGGAGAGAGAATCCCAACTGACCCATCTCACCAGGGAGGATCCCACTCAAAGGCAGGTAGTAGACCTGTAGCTCACATAGCTATCCCAATGTTCTCTCTTCTGTTGTATAACACACACACACACACACACACACACACACACACACACACACACCAGCTCCACAAGGGCAAGGGTGTATCTGTTTTGTTCTCGGCCTCATCCCCAACGCCTAAAACACTGACTGGCACAAGACAAACCCTGGATAAATAAACATTAATTTTTCAAAAGGTGGCAGAGGTAGCCAGCCCAGTGACAGGGTCTGTTTTGGTAGCAGGATCTAGTCTTATTTTCTATCCAGAGGTGATGGTTAACCAATCTATGACTAGGAGAGAAAATAAGAACATGCTTCAGATCTACCCATCTTGGTCTGGAAGTCTCTCAGTTATCCATAGGGACTCCCCCCCCCCCCAATGTCCACTCCTCCAACCCTTTTAGAGAGCAGAGCTTTCTACGTGTCTGTGTTTAGGACCCTGTGGATCAGTGAGTCTTTCTTGGCTGTGGGTAGTGTCATTTTCTAGACTCAGCTCATCTCCCCGTTGCTTTTTTCAAGCACCGAGAGACCAACCCAGAGGGTCAAATTCTTCTTGTGTTTTGGAGTGGGAAGGAAATTACAGTACCAACTATTAGAGATGATTGGTATTCACAACACTGTCTGCCACCCATGGGTTCATTGAAAATGTCTCGGGTACCCAGTCAAACAGCATCACCCTCACTGCAAGTCCATGAGACCCATCAGCAAGCCCATTTTACAGATGAAGAAATAGAGATTTGACCCAAGTGACAGGTTTGTAAAGAATGAGGAGCCAAATGAGGATTCAGAGAGAGGCTTTAAGGGCAAGTCAGAATCTTGGCTGCATACGTCTAAACCACCTGCACCTCTTCCTAGTTGTGAGGCAAATGGTAAAGTCTCCAGTCCTCCTTTTTCTCTTCTTCCAAGGGGGCTAAGAACAAGATCCATGTCCTTTAATTGAGAGAACTTCAGGATTAGATATATACAAATAATAACATCACCGTCAATGCCTTCAATTTATGCCACTCTTTGCAAACTGTGGCTGCCTAGTGTGTCCTTATTTACCCACTTATGAATGGGGGGGGTGTTGGAGGGAAAAGAGAGGTTCATCTAAGACGTCACGATTCCCTAGGGAGAATCAGGTGGATAAGACCTCTAGTCCCAAGTTTCCCCTGAGGAAGAGAAAGAGTCTAGAACTGCCTCCATAGATTTTTTTTTTTTTTCAAACCAAGAAAAGTCATTTAGGGGACTAGAGAGATAACTCAATGGTTAAAAGCATTGGCTGCTTTTTCAAAAGATCCAGGTTTGATTCCCACACTCACATGGCAGCTCAGTTCCATCTGTAAGTCTGAAACTCCACTTCCAGAGGATCTGATGTCCTTTCTGGTTTTTGAGGGCACCAGGCACTCACGTGATGTGCAGATGTGCTGGCAGGCAAAATACCCATATTCATCGGATAAATAAATATATATAAAGCTATTTTGATTTCTTTTCTTTTTAAGGAATAGAAATTTCTTCCCAGACTCCTCTCTCATGAGCACGTTGGTACCCATGACTAAGTTGGGCACAGTCGCACACACCTTTAGTACCAGCCCTTGGGAAGCAGAGCCACGTAGATGTCTGAGGCTAGCCTGATCTACATAGTGATTTCCAGGATATATATATATATGTGTGTGTGTGTGTGTGTGTGTGTGTGTGTGTGTGTGTATCCAACAACACACAGAGCTGTTGGTGACAGGTCTGGTGGAGCTGATCTCCACTTTTGGGGCACACTAAGGCTTTGTCAGAGGGTCCTAGCTCTTCCAGGCCACCCCACACTCAGTCAGATGGAGTGAAGAGCTGGATGGTGTTGAAGGGGCTCTCTTCTGCTACTTCTTTCACAAGATACTGTAAAGCAATTTTTTCCCCACTGAATGTTTTCCCTTTCTTTTTAATAGAACCCCTGGGAGAGCCTTTATCCTCTCTTTCCATGGTCGCTGCTTGCGGATGAGACCCCCAAAGTTATGGAACAGAAGGATGGAGGAGCTGAGAGCTTCTGACGGTGAAGTGGATATTAAAACCAAAACAAATGCGAACTGAAAGCTGTTTAAATGGATGCTGTATCGTTTTTAAAATTCATCTATCCATAAACCATTTCACGTATTGATAAATATTGACAGTACAGCTGAAGATGGAGAGAGAGAGAGAGAGAGAGAGAGAGAGAGAGAGAGAAAGTCTGAACAAACATCCTGAACAAGCAGAAACTCGTCAACGTTTGGCCAGGCAGTGTCCCACAAATGAGAAACCAGGGAGGAGACCACCCCCCAAACGAAGAAAAGGAAGGAACACACGGGAAGCAGCTTGGCGGTTGGGGTGGGGAGCACACACTTCTGATTCCCCACGTCTAACTTACTGTGGATTCAGAAACCGACTATCATGAATGTTGGGACAGTATGTAAAGCAGTGTCGCATAAACGACGTCCAATCCAGAAGAGGAGAGTGAAAGGCGGCTCTGACGCAGGCCTCCGTGTCCTTTCAGAAGAGGGCGGGGTGGAAAGGGTAACCTCTAACTTGGAAAGTTGCAGAACCGGGCATGCAGGAACCGAAGGAGGTGTTAGAGGCAGAATAAAGTTCACAGCATTGACACTGGGTTTCAGCCCACCTCGGCCCACAGCAGCAACCGGCGTTTGTCACAGAACTTTCAATAAGGTGTCTCGGAGAGAGGAAGGAGTGTGCACTGCTCTATTAGCTAAGAGTGATTCCTCTATTAGCTAAGCCGCAAGCACACCTCGGTCCTCCTTCCCAGGGGGATTTGAGTCTGAGGAGATATCCTTTAACTCTGGTACCCTCCCTCCCTGCTAAAATCTGAGGTGCACGGAGCCAAAGAGATGCAGCCGTGGAGGCCAGGAGAGTGTTGCGCAAGAAAGATGGTGAATCAGCTGCCCTTGGGAAAGAGGCCAGTCAATGTTCTCTCCCAGCCTCCGCAAGGCGCCCCTGACCCAGTACCCATCCCTCCCCCCCCAAGTCTGGCACCCTCGAAGGTCTGGAGCGGCAGCGCGCCCCCGTGAGGCCCAACCTGGAGGTTTGGCAGCGCGCAGTTGATTACGCTACTGGTCTAGGTCGGTCCGGCCCGGAGTGGGGCGGGGCACAGGGGTGTGCAGACCAACCCCGCCAAGGGTCCTTACCTCCTCGCGGGCATCCGTCCGTCCAAGCTCAGTTTGCTGCTGGGACTGCGGGGCTGGGGAGGCTCCCACGGGCTCGGACCGCGCACATCCCCCCGCCCCGAGCCCCCAGACCCTTCGGTGGCCCTGAGCAGGGTCGCTGGGACCCCGGCACAGACATCGCGCGGGCGGGAGGAAGCGGCTGCTGCGGGGCGCGGCGAGGGGGGGCGGGGCGGGGGTATCTGTCGGGCCCCGCCCGGGAGGGGGACGTGGGAGCGCTTATCCCGGAGAACAAAGGCAGCTGGGGATGGCTCCCCCCCACCCTCCTTCCTCCGGGGGCCTGCCCCTGAACTTGAACTTGTACTTGACACTTTGTCCGGAAGGTGGCGAGGAAGCTTGTCTGAGTCGGGACAGGACTCGCCAGCCACCTTCGGTCCGGGAGGCCTGGAGAGCCTGCTCTCCGCTGGGACCCTGGGGAGCCCTGATCTCCAGGGCCCAGTCTCGCTCCAAATCGCCCGGCGCTCCAGGGCCCTGGGGTTCCGGGCTCCCTTGAGACTGAGGGTGCTGAGGCCTCGGGTGTCGGGACCCCCAGCCCCAGGCGGAGCCTTGCTCCCCGCCGCGCCCCTCCTCCCGATCCCGCGCCCGGCCCGCCGCCGCGCTGCGCGGGGCAGGCAAGATTCTCTGCACGTCGCGTCGGCAGGCCCTATTCAGCCGCTAATTGAACGTTAATGGCAGGTGCGGATGAGGTCACCGGAGCTGGCTTTTCTCACACATTTTTCATGCAAATTTGCGAAACTCTAAACAAATTTGAATAAAAAGCTCTTTGTGCCGCCCGCCTCCTAGTCTTCTCCTCCTAGCCCGGGATCTTGGCTCCTCCCGGTGCCCTGGGGCTCCAGCCTGCAGTTCTGGCCGCAGGATCGGGGCGTCCCGGGGAGTGCCGCCTGGTAGTCGATGGTTTGGGCTCAAACTACTCGGTGGTTCGGGCTGATGTGAGCCGGCGAGAGGGTTTTTCATTTAGCATCTTGGGGTCAACTCAGGCTGGCCAGCCACCAAGCTTTTAGGGAGGCAGTGGGTAAGCAAGCGCCTGGTCAGACAGGCATTCCACTGCAGACATCTTCACATCTCAGCAGCGCTCACACTCACGCCGGCCACCGGCCACGGTGAACAGCTTCTTGGTTCTAATCCTCTCTGTAGCTTAGATGGGGCTAAGGATGGAAGGTGCCCAGCTATGCACACCAACGCCTGAGGATTAAATGTAATTTGGGGCTGCGCAAGCACTTAGAGCTGCACTGGGAGCAAGAAAGTGTTAATTATTGTCTGGGGTACAAGGGCCTGTGAGAATGAAAACTGATGAAAGCATGATTGTGGTTTTGCGCATACATGAAAAAACTTGTCAAAGGCTTTTCCGAGCCTCGTGACCCCCTGCTTCCCATTCTGCTCCTAGAGATCCGGAGCCGAGGGCCACTGTTTCCTAACTGTGCGGCGCTGTGTCTCTGAGCCTCGGTTTCCTAATGTGGCAAATGTGATCATTTTATGGGATCATGGTGAAAATTGAGGAGACATTCCTTGAGGCTTAGGAGTGCACTGGGACCGGGTTCCCAATTCAGAACCTCCAGCACTATGTCAAGACACTTAGACTCTCGAGCCTGAACACAAGCTAGGCTTCCCGCTGCCCTTCTGACCCTAGCCCAGTTTGAGGCTTCTCACTCCATCCTCCTCATCACACCTCAATACTCAGAGCTGTCTTTGCTAGTGATTGAATCTTCCTTTCCTCACTCTTGTCTGCCCAGAAAAAAACAAAAAATTAGAGACAGAGTCTTCAAACTTTTATTTGTGGTGAGTTGGGATAAAAGAGGCAGAGGGTTCCCAGGGTTGGAGGAGTCCTTTCCCTCGGAATTTCTCTTAATTCTCCCTCAGGGTTGTCCTGAAAAACCAATGGTTTGGGGAGAGTTCCAAGGATTCATGAACCTGAGTGTCATCTCTGCTCTCCCCTGTCTCCTCCTCCAGCCTCAGCCTTGCTGCAGCGCCCCCCCCCCCAGGTCCCCCTCTGAGGAGCACTGGGGTGGACCCAGGAGCATCCTTGACCTTTTCATGGGTCTTTTAGGTCAAGGACCTGAAGGAAGGGCAGCATCTGCAGAGTGCAGATGACCAGCCCCCAGGAGGCAGACAGCATAGTCCTCAACAGCAATACTGACTGAAGGTTCCCTCTGAATTGCTTCTCCAGGTCTAATGCCCAGGCTCCAAGTCTTGGCATATCCCAGAGATGAAATTAGATAGAATTAGGGAAGGCCCCAGGCAAGGCATTGTGGGAATCTTGGAGGAAGAGGTTAATGTCTCTTCATATGGAATGGACCAGGGCAGGTTTGGGCTTAGGAGACCTCTTATAAAGTGGCCCAGGCAAACAAGATATGTTTGGGGTTAGGAGTCCAGATTGCAATCAATGAAATGGGTGTTAAACCTCAGTTCTATCACTTTCCAGCTGTGACTTGGGACATGTAACATTTCTGGATTTCTGTGTCACCTGTAAAATGAGTGTACTAGTGGTTCCCACAGTATAAAGCTGGGGCTCACTGAACCAGAGCAGACCTGACCTTATACCACCCCTAGCTGCTTTCCTTATGAATCTTTGCTGGCTCCCAAGTCTCAGAATCCAACACAGAGCTTCGTGGGATGTTGTACCTAGACCTATGTTGGATTCCAAACCTCAAGGCTCAGCTCCACATTGCTCTTTACAGGCACCCTCTAGCAAGCAATTTACTCCTTTGCGGGTAGAGCCAGGCAGGCATTTGATTAGCATTGGGAGCAGCAAGGTCAGACAGTGTCTCCCTGGACACATGCTGTGTATGCAGATAGAGCCTTTCAGTCAGTCTGCTCCTGAGGCCAGGCTGTCCTCAGCAGGGCACTTCCACTGGGCTAAAGCAGGTAGGGGCACCTACTCCTAATCAACACAGCCCACAAAGCCCCCCTCCTCAAAACAGCTCCACCCTGAGGGAAATCAGAACCACATTTGATTTACCCACTCTAGGATATTGACCCTGCCCCTACCTGCCAACCAGCTTGGAGAAACCCTCTGATTTCCTTGCTCTGTCTCCTGCATAGGTGAGACTGAAATATGATGCTCACCTAAACAAGAACCAGAGAAGCTAAGCCTGGCACATAGTGGGCTTTTGGTTAATAGTAGCAGCCATGATGATGACACGTGATTAGTAGGCTGCAGTAACACCATTGGCCAGAGGCCATCAGTACTGTTAAGACACTTTCCCCTGCCACATCACACCTTGTCTTAGCGTGCCTACCCTTCATTGGCTGAGAGAAGTTAAATCTATTAAGTGATTACAACTCTTTCTGTTTTCAATAAAAGCATTTCACAAACACAGAGAAAAAACAAACACAAACATACAGGAAGACATCCCTCCCATTTCCCAGAGGTTGCTGTCCAGTGTTTATGTTCAAGAACCATCCATGCACAGACATAGACATGCTTAATGGCTGATATATTTTATTTGACTCCAGGCTTCTTGTGTGTTGTGTGTATTTTACCACAGAGCTTCACATACCTCGGACTCCATGACTGACTTTTAAACGTATACAAACAAGAACATACTTGAATGTTCTGTAATTTGTTCTATTCACTTAAGTATATTAGTCGGCCTTCCTATCAGCCTGCATGCAAAGATCTACCACACTTTCACAGCTGTGTAGTATCCCATAGTATTAAATGACCCGTTAGTGAACCACAGTTTTGTCCATGCTTCTTAGCAAACGTTTCCAGTGTATCTGGAGTAAGTTTCCAGTCATGAAATTAGTAACCAAGTCTATGTGCCTTTTACATTTTGACATTGCAACATTTCAGAAAATGTACTTTCTACTCTCCAACAAACTGCACAGAAATATCTAACCAGCGGGAGGGATCGAGGCACCAAGGGGCCACTGAGAATAGCACTTCACTGGCCTGTTGTGTAGGGCAGCACCTGTGGTCTGCTCTTGTCCAGGTCTGTGCAAGCCGGAGCCCAAGGGTGCCGAGTCCCAGCCGAGCTGGATCTATAGGAGCCCTGGGAGCAGAGGGCAGTGGAAGGTGGCTGGGTCCCGCCTGAATGGTTTCTTGAAGCCATTGTCTCTGTCCCGCCTGGTCTTCTGAACAGGAGTTGATTCAGGGTTTGTGTGGAGGGGGCTGTGCAGGAGGGGGTGTGCAGTCCTCACCGCAGGCACCCAGGAATGTGCCATAGGAGGGAGAGAAAGGGGAAGGGGGAACCCATGCCTGGGAGAGACAGGGCGTCAAGAACCCCTGACTAATGAATAGCGAGTGTGTCCTTGAACCTCACTGGGCTTCCCCGTTCTCAGGCACAGAACAAGAGCCGAGACACATCTGAGCCCAGCTGCACAGGATGGCGGTGGTTCATCTCAGACACTTTGACAGGCTGAGCCTTTCCCCTGCATAGCTCTGATCTGCCTCTCAGCTCCCCTGGCAACAGCCCAGCAGCATGGCTCCTGGTTCCAGGCCCTGCCTGCTGTGAGCGGGAGGAGGGAGGGAAGGGAGCACCAAGGGAGGACAGCTGGGGAGAAGCATCTTTAACTCCTGGGAGGCTGGAGCCCCTTCCTCTGGCAACTTCCCAATGTGCTGCCTAGTGCTTTGGGGGTCGAAATGCCAGTCATGAAGTTTCCATTTCCCAAGTGCCTGGACAGCGTCCCACTGCACATCAGACCCAGGACAATCCTGAGAGGTGTGGGTGGCATGGGCAGGCATAGGAGACGCTAGGCCAGCAGGCTGATGACAAAGGCCCTCTAGAAGGGCTCCTGCCGAGTCCCTGGTGGCAGGACTGCTCCCTGTACCACAGCCTCCGGATGGTGCTTCTGCGTTTCCTTTCCTCCTGCACTCTTGTGTGTCTGAAGCAGCTCGGCTCTGTAGGCTCTGCATTCGTCCTGTGACCCTGGCAGGCAGGAGTTACCACTTCTGTTTCCATAAAAGCTGAACTGCCTGTCCCATCACTGCCCTTCACAGGACCATCTAAGACAAGAGAGATCGTCTGTGAGCAGCTTGCACTTGGGAGGCAGGTTTCCTATGATCCCATTGGGGTATTATGAGGGCTGGGAAGGGAAAATGGGGAGGAGAGACCATCTCCAAGGTTGTGCCAGGCAGGGCAGTTCTGGAGCTGGAAAAGGACTCATCTATGACCATGGCCTTCGGGGTCCCTGCATACAGCTGGACTCAGGAGACAAAAGAGATGGAACTCACTCTTCCAAAGTGTTTTTCTGTATTATTTAAATGTCTTTGTGTATGTTTATGTGAAAGGTATGGTTATTATTATTGTTATATTTTGAGCCTAAGGATACGTCTCAAGGCCTTGAGCATGCTTGGAAAGCTCTCTATCACTGAAGCCTATCTCCACCCCGTTTCTTATTTTAAAATGTGGAAACAGTGCTGTGCACTGACCCAGGCTCACCCTGGTCACACAAGGATATTGGGTCCGTGCCCTCTAGACTTCACAGCCATACTTGTTTCAGCTCTACCTGTAGTGGAGTTTCTGGCTGGAGAAGTCAGTGATAGAAACCAGACATTAAGAAATGGTGCCTTCGTGCAGTCTAAGGGGCTCTGGCCCAGGGAAGGTCCCAAATATATGACAAACCTTCCTGAAGCCACCGGGGCACTGTTCAGAACATCTGGAACCAGAGGAGAAGGCAAAGCATCTGACTCAGGCTGCAAGCACACCTAGCCAAGACATACACTGTCTGGCCCAGGTCTTTGCTCCAGGACAGGCCACTTTCTAGGTCAGCGCTGGCCGTCAGCAATGGGACAAGCCTCGGGGGTTTTTCGTTTCTTTGTTGTTTGGTTGTTTCTTTGTAGGCCTTAGTAGAGGAATCTACCTGTGTCCCAGGGCAGCTTAAAGGAGAAAAGACTGAGTTGCCTGAAATTCAGGGAGCAGGAAGTAGGGTGACTTGCAGGTAACAAAGCAGAACAAAATATGAATTCCCAATGTAAAATGTAGGGCTAAGTGGCTGCAGACAGTCATATCCAGTGTTCCTTTTGCAGGCCGGAAGTGGATAGAGGCTTGCCCAGTGCACTAAACAGGATGGTGGGCCGGAGGGGGAGGAGCCTCTGACTTCCAGGTGAGTGGGGTTGGTCTTCCTGTGACCTTGTTTCTTTACTAGGCCACCTTGGACCCTGAAAGGGAAAGATTTCAGTAAGGAAAAAAGAAAACTCAGAGGAAGTCACTATTGTCAAGGTGCATATATCCAGGGCAGGGGACAGTTTCCAAAATCCTGGGGCTGAAGGCTTATGCTGCCTTGAGGCCAGAAGCTTTCTTTAGTAACACAACATGGCTCCATCCCCTCCAGTATCACACTCTCAGAGAGCAGGAGCCACTAACACACCCTAGAGAAAGAAGCAGGCATGAGGAGGTGAGTCAGAATGAAGACAGGCCCCTATTCCTTGGCCCACAGTACTTCTGAAAAGGACTTTGAGAGATCCAGATGAAGCTCAGTCCCACAGAGAGAGGCTGGGGCAGGTTTTCAGCCAGTCTGGAGCTCAGATCAGACGGGGGTGTGCCCCATGGGGGGCAGATCTGACCCGGTGAGAGGGCAAAGGAGATGGGGTCCAGCATCCTGCTGTCCTGTCTGGAACTGCCCTGAGGGAGTTTGTGTGCTTGCTGAGGACTAGACACCTCTGTGACGGAACAGGGAGACAAGAAGACAAATGGATTGATTTGGGCCCAGCTGTGCCCTCTTCTGTGGGCTGCTGGTTCAGACAAGTTACCGTACTGGTACCAAGGCCAGTTGGTAGTTAATATCTGATTATCACCACTGTTTCCATCCTCCTCCCCAAAACACAGCCATATTAAGTGACCTTGAAAAGGTCACCTCCTTCCTATCTGTCACACAATTAAAGAGAAGAGCAAGTGTCTGCACCAGGCACAGCAATTCCACAGGCAAGAGTTGTTCCAACATTACAGGTGGGACTTTAGAGGTCCTGGGACATTCAGGGATCTAAGTGCCCATGAACCGAGGGCTGAGTGTCTGTCCATAGCATCTATTTCTCTGTACCTTCTCTCTAGCCAGGGTTTTGCCTGCCCCCTGGTCGTCACAGAGCCCCAGAACTACCTGGGCCTGCATTCACATCCTAACATCAATGTCTAAACTTTCTGGGTTTCCTCAGAGCCACTCAAACTAATATGGAAGGCATCCTGTCTAGCATAATCACCCAGCTGTAGGACAAATCTCTCCCCTGGCCAGCTCTGATATCATTTTTCTGGCTGACCAGGAGAATGACTACCTGTAACACACAGACACTACTTCTAATTGGGATTGGCAGCTGGAAGATCTAGGAGCTGAAATACAGTTAAGGGCAGCTCTGAAAAAATAAAGGCCTAGTCACATAGAAAGGACTAGAAAGCACCAATCTTAGGAAGGTTCCTTCCCAGGAACAAAGAACAAGGTGATGCCTTAGGGCAGGCAGGACCTCTCTCTTAGCTTTCACTGGGTACTACCCATCCTGGGTCCAGTCCAGCCAAGACTGCAGCCTCTGGAGGGGGAGCTGCGCTTGGAATGTGATTCTCCAGCTTTGCCATGACACTTGGTGATGCTCCATTAGCAGAGTGTGACTCCTAAGATCCCTTGTCGCCTCCTAAAGCCTCTGCCAGCCAGTCCTCCCAGCCCCACACTGATCACCAGATTAAGGAGCTCAGATACAGCTGAGGCAGCAGCTGAGCAGCTAAGAGAGGGATGGGGCGGGGAGGGCAGCCGACAACTCCCCCAAGGCCCTGCCGCCATCTTGTCCCCCCACAACTGCAGGCACTTTGCTCACTGTGCCTGGCTACCATGTTCTTCCTCACTGAACTTGGGCTACCCCACCAGACTCCCAGCTTGAGTGGGAAACAGCTCAGGGAGGCAGGGAAGAGGTACTGAGATGAGATGAGGGAGGTGGGAGAGGAAACTGGCTAGAGCCGTGCACTAGGAGGAGACAAGCCCAGGCTCACCTGTTGTCCACGAGGCCATTTGAGGCCATCACAGAGCTAGCTCCCTGTCGGTCTCTGACCAGTTGCCTGCTCTAAAGCAGAGTACCTCCCACCATGTCTGAGGGGAGAAGCCTGGCAAAGAGGAACCAGAGAGGGAACCAATTGGGCACTAGAATATTTTCCCAAAGACCTTAGGATTTCTGGACCCAAAGACACCCCAACTTATTTAAGACATACATGGAAGTCAGGAGTGGTGTCGCATGTAGTTAATCTCAGTACCCAGGAGACAGAAGCAGGCAGATCTCTGTAAATTCAAGGCCAGCCTGGGGTAAGTACATAGGGAATTCCAGGATATCCAGGACTACATAGAGATTCTAAAATTTGAATGCGCGCGCGCGCGCGCACACACACACACACACACACACACACACACACACAGAGAGAGAGAGAGAGAGAGAGAGAGAGAGAGAGAGAGAGAGAGAGAGAGAGAATGAGTGTTCCTTTTTGTCTGTAAAGAATGACATCAGCTCGGTTCATCTGTGATACAAACTGATCAGAAAGGAACAGGGAGTTTGGACTGACTAGTCCTAGGCTTCCATGTACAGTAACCCAAATGCTATGTCACAGAGGGCAAGACTAGTGGGAACCAGTGGTGGGAAGAGACCAGCAAAGAGCTGGGAGTCAGATGTGCGGACACATGCACATGAATTAGAGAAGCAAGTCTGCATACTGCCGTCCCCTTCCTTGGTCCCTGTGGGTCTCCAGAGGGCTAGACACTCTGAAGATATGACCTGGGAAGAAGATGCTAGGAGGCCTGGCTGAGCTTAGCCCGGCAGGCATCAGCCTTTCTCAGCCCTGTGCCCTATCCCAGGGCCTGCAGGGGCCCCAGAGAACAGTAGCTCTCCATCCAGCTTCTCCTATGCTGGGCTGGGGTGGCTTTTCACCACTGCAGCATACAAGCCAGAGGGAGACTCAGGCTCAGGATGGGACTCTGTGAGGATCTGGGAAGACAGGCTCTGCTGATTCCTGATCCTCCCTAAACTGCCCAGAAAACACAAGACCTCACTTTCTTCCATCTCCCCAGCCACCCCTATTCAGAATTCACTGGTCTCCTTCTTGTCACTGTGCTAAATGAACACAAGCTGCAGTGATCACCACGGCAAAGATTCCCTCAGCTAGGGGGAAACCAAGAGTCCTGAAGCTCAACTTCATCATTTTGCTGCTGAGATTAAGAGGCAGAGGGACTTGTGCTGTCCAAGGTCACACAGTAAGCCAGTGGCAAGGCCATGACTGTACTCTGCCACCCTACTACAAGGGCCTAAAAGGGAGCTTCTCCATCATCTCCTAAACAAGATCCTGACCTGCTATGGACGGCAGGGGTCTGGGGACAGAGGAGGCCATAATGCGATAAGCTGACTGGCCATCTGGCTCTGGGACAGAAGAGAGCCCAGACTGGTCGCTTCTGCCGCCTGGTCCCAAGGGGCCCTGTGTCGCAAGAGACAGACTGCCAGATGGACAGGCAGTAGCCTAGGTCTGGGTAGAAGCCAATGAGTTCCTGGTAGTCAGCACTGACCAACTTTCAGCAGTAGGGAAGAAGTGGAGGGGCACAGAGAGCAAGGCCGGGCTCCCCACAGGGCAAAGAACAGCAGGACAGGGAAGCTGGGGTTCCCCATTCAGAGCCTGAGCCTAGCTCCCCAGGTAGGCCCAGCCCAGCCCAGCCCTGCCAAGCTCAACTCCCCAGCCTCCAGCCCACTGGCCAGCCACAAACAGGGCCCCCTCCTAGGGGAGGAGGAAGGCAAACACATCTCCCCTGGCACCTTCTCAGACATGCATGCAAAACTAATTAACATGGGGAGACATGCGAGCAGCCGGCCAGCTCCACACCCTTGAGTCCACGCAGACAAGGCCAGCCCTTGTCCAGGGGACCTGCACAAAGCTTTGTTGCTAATTTAGGCATCTGTCTCTGTCTGGTCTGGTCCTCCTGCCTGCACTGGGGTTTTTCCCAGCCCCTCGGACAATGCTGGGAACAGGCCCGCAGATCCCTTATTCAAATCACACCCGGGACAATGAGCTCATTGTGCAGGCCACAGAAAGGGGGATGCTGGGGGGTGGGAGTATGTAAGGGGCATCGGGGAGTGGAGAAGGGTGGGGGTGTGTGTGAAGAAAATAGGAAGCCAGTAAAGTGTTTACTAACATAGCCCCTGCAGCTGCCTTGGGCCCCTTGCCCCTCCCTTGCTTGGCTGGGAGCTGGGAGTCTTGGGACTGAGAGGTGGGAGCCCCAGAGTGGATGAAGGGCCTTGTGTCTATGGGCCTAGCAGATAGATACAAACTCTGACTCAAGCCTTCATCTTGGTGGCTTCTTCCTTCAACAGTCTACAGCTATGCCTGCATGTTCAAGGGCAGACATAACTTTTTAGAATGGTTGGGGTTCTTTTCCTTCTTACCTCAGGTTCAGCAGAGTGAACGAAGGGTGATGTATGGAGGAGACAAGGCTGGGGAAGGAGGCACTGGGGGCTGTGCAGGGTGGGACAGGCTGTCTCGGCCATTGTCTTCAGGCAACATTTCATTTTCTCCTCCTTCCCATCTAATAAATTAGAGAGTAGATGGTAAACTGTGAAGGGACAAGCTCCCCATGGACATGGAGGACGGAAGGCAACTCCGTAAGCTCTTGGCAGATGGGCTCCCCAGCCCAGGCCACTGCTCAGGCCATACCTGGCTAGACACTTGAATGCATCCCCATACAATAAACAACATGAGAAAAAAACTCTATCTATATATGTGCAAGTCCATATATACCAGCATCCTGATGTCCCTGAGGGGGAGAGCTGAGGCTTTGAAATGTCTTCCTTTTACCAACACCACCCCCAGCTCCCTGTCGCACTGAGCACGCCTAGACAGGCCGACATAAATAGACACACACAGCCTGATGACTGACAGGAAGATAGAAAAAGAAACACACACACCCAGAGGCGGGCGGCCACAGACACACACTGACAAGGGTGTAATGAGTGCGG
The DNA here is from genome assembly GCF_903995425.1 of Onychomys torridus. Lineage (NCBI taxonomy): Eukaryota > Metazoa > Chordata > Mammalia > Rodentia > Cricetidae > Onychomys > Onychomys torridus. The sequence goes on along the minus strand of NC_050443.1, from coordinate 59,607,640 downwards.
GACGGATGAGCATTCAGTCAGGAGCTCCCACCACTGGGGTGGCCCAAAGGTTATGGTGTGGCTGCAAGAGCACTCTGGCACCCTCTTCCTCTACTGCACCTCAGTCTCCTGTGACAAGTTCACCGTCCAGGTGGAAGCCAAGGACTCCAGAGTCAGGAAAGTCTGTAATTGGTCCAGCCCTCAGTCAGGGCTGGCTAGGCTATCTCAGAGACTTCTTTTATTAATGATGAAAGAAAGGATAGCCAAAACCATTTTGTCTTTCCTTTTCTTTCATTTGTTTTCTGAGGCAGGAGCTCATGTAGCCTGGCTGACCTTGAACTTCTGATCTTCCTGCCTCCATCTCCCAAGTCCTAGGTTAACGGCACAAACCATCGTCTGGGCTTCAACAGTCATATCTTGATTGTCTCATCCCAAGACAAGAGGTGCTGAAGCTGGAACAAGTGAGCCTTGCTGGGCTAGTTCCAGCACAGCTCAGCTCCAGCTTCTTGCTGTTAAAATAAGGCTGAAGGGGTGTTGTAGGATGAAGAGGAACATCAGTAGTTGCTATGTACCACCCCATGATGGAAAGTATTAGCTTGCAGCACATGAACAGGCAATAATTGACTGTTCTTGATTTAACAATAAAGAAATTGTATATGGGTCAACCTAGCAAGCAACTGGCCCCACAAGAAGGGAACATTCCATTTGTTTATTTACTTTACTGTATTGTATTTTGAGACAGGGCCTCATTAGTTGTTCAAAGTGACATTGAACTCCTGGATCAAGCAGTCTTCCTGCCTCAGCCTCCTGAGGAGCCAGGACCGGAAGTGTATGTCCTCACATCTGGCTTCCCGATTTCAGTGTCTTCCTCAAACTAGGCTGCTTTTGTCCCAATGAAGGAAAAATAGTAACAAGAGTGAACTGAGTGAATTCTACCTGGACCTCCCATCTACAGCCACAGTCCACACAGAGAAGGAGCCGCTGCTGGTAAGAGCTTCGAATGTATACACAGGGCCCATGGCCTGTGCTGGAAGGGAACCCACCTTCTTTGTCATCACCAAGCTGTCTTTTCTCTTTTCTCTTCTTCTGACCCTGGACTGTGTCCTGGAAGAGAATAAAGCCCATGAGAGGGACAGCAGAACAGGAAACGAGAACTGTGCACCTCCTTCATCAGCACGAGCGTCTGTGAGCCTCTCTGCTCCGGAGGAAGCCTCTCTTAGCAGCCTGGTGACCGAGAGTGTGTGCTGTCAACTGGCTCCCATATTTAAACCCTTGGCAAGTCTCTATGGATGTGACGTTTAGTCAGTAAACTTCCTCCAGGAAATCTCAGCAAAGGAAGCCAGAAGGAAGCCAAGGCCAGCCAGTGCAGGGAAGACCCACTTGCTTCTAGACCCTGAACCTCCCCTTGCTATGTTGTTCAGCGTACAGGACTGAGAGTACACACTCTCTTCCTGGGGAAGCATCCTCACCGACCTCTGGCTTTCCTAAATGAAAGAGTCAAGTGCTGCCACCTCACCTGTCCACAGAAGAGCCTGTTTCAAGTTCGCTTGCCTTGCCTACCAGCAACAGCTGGACAGTACAGAAGGAAGCGGAACGCAGGACATCCTCCTAGTCTGGTGGCTAAACCAAAGATTTAGAAAGAACATCCAAGGAGCCAGAAGTGGCTTGGGCCTCCTGTGCTTTGGTAATCACCATACAATATCTAAGAGCTTGCTCTTACACACACACACACACACACACACACACACACACACACACACACGTCCACCAGAGTAGTAGTAATGAGAAGAAACCCATTTGTCTTTCCTGGTCTTGGAAGGCAAGGGACAGAAAAGGGCCATAGGCAGGGATAGAGGGCTGGGGTTAAGGATACATTTGCAGGGCTGGGTCACAACCCAGCTGTGCGGGGAAGTGGTGGCCAGATGCTCACTACTGTCACTTTACATGCAGGCCTAACTGCCGAGAACTGTGCTCAGGATCTTGTCTGAGGAGAGCCAGGTAGTATTCTGAACCTGGCACTCCAGACAAGCTTCTGGTGTCTAAGTAGAAGAAATCATCTATCCATGAATTCCTCCAGGTATTGGTTTATTATCTAATTGCACTTAAGATGTTTCCTGCTAGTCTCACACATAAATATCAACGAGTTCTTGATATTCTGATTCTTACGATCCAAGTCATTTTAAACGGGAGAAAGGGAAGCTATAGAACTGATGGGGATCTAGAGAACTGACGTTGGGCTGAAGCTAAGTGACAGCTGATGGGTGTCATGGGCAAAGCATGAAATGGCCTCTGACTTTGTTCTTGTGGGTTCTTGAAGAGTGGAGGGGGCTGGGGGAGCAAGAAGCCATAGAACAATGATAACTGTCACATCCCATGCCTGCTAACTCAGCACTCACTCCCCTCAGCCTGACCTTCCTGTTGTGAATGGATATGTGAAGTTCCGGATCACAAGAGCTAAAGGGCTGGGTAGAGGACTGTGGTTTCCTCCTCTGTGTCCCCAAGGCCTTACTTAACACATAATGTGCAGTCAATGAGTGTTGAATGAATAAATGATGGTGGTAGGAAAAATAACGTGGCATGGGAAGATGGCCAGTTTCTGAGCTCCACAGTTTCCTTGCAAACTTGGAAACAGCTCCATGAGCTACTAGAGTCCAAGCCAAGTGCTACAAGGTGACAGGCACAGAGTGGGCATGCCTGCTGAGCTCCAGCTGGCCTAGGTGGCACAGGGCCTGACAGCCTCCATCCTACCCATCTTGTACCCATGGTGACCAGGCCAGTTCCTTTAGCTGGCTCCCTGCCTGTTATTCTCGGCTTCCAGCATCTGACCTGACGCTCCATACCAAATCTCATACCCTGTCCATTAGGACACTTCCAGCTTCTCTAAACCTCTGGCCAGAGCGCTCTCTCTTCTGGCATGGATGCCCTATCCTGCCTTCTTGGTGGCCTAAAAGACATGTTTGGTCACAGGAAGCCTTCTCTGGTACTTGTTATCTCCAGACAAATTCCTCTTTTCCTAGGCCCAAGTTAGATCATATACTCCTGTATGAGTGACTCCTAAGGCTTTTCAAGCTATTCTCTCTGATCCAGAGGTCAAGGTTCTCCATACACTATGGAGTTTATGGACGATCAGGAAACATAAGGACTTAGTACAGCGTAACTGACAGAGAGCTAAGCTGGTCCCTTGCTTGCTGTCTTCCAGAGATTTTATTCACGACAAATGTGTGACACCACATCAAATGGGATGCATACTAATATTTTATATACATATATATATATATGCATATACATATATTTCCCCCTCTTTCCCTCCTCCTCCTTTCTCTCCTTCTTTCTCAGACCCAGGGATTGAACTTGGGCACTGGTATTTCTTGAATGCTATTCCCAAATTCACAGGTGAGAACAGCAGCTCACAAAGAGGAAAAGCAGCATGCTCATGGTTTTTGAACTAGATCAGAAAGACTCCAGAACCTGGATCCTATTGAGCCTGTGGCTTCTGCCTCACTGCTTGTGCTGACAGCATAAGGGAGAATCTGCAGCCGCTGAAATGGGATGCAGAGGCTGAAGGATGGCTTAGGGAGGCTGCCAAGGCAGACCTGAGTCTGATCACCAGGCCCACACAGTAGAGAGAACTAGCTCCTCATATTTTCCTCTGATCTACACACACACACACACACACACTGCAAATAAACATACACAAATGTTAATATGTATTTAAATGCAATGGGATACAAGAAGTTGCAGGCTCATAAGGATGGGTAAACTAGAGACCCCCTCCTTTACACTCCCAAGGCACTTGATAAGGAAATGGCACTCTCAGAAACCAGGAAGTTTCTATGCTACCAAACTGGCAGACGGAAGAAAGCCTTGGCACTCTTTGCTTAAGGAAACAAGACTAAGGGCTGGAGAGACAGCTTAGCAGTTAGGAGTGCTTCCGGCTCTGCCGAAGGACGAAGTCTGGGTTTGCACACTCTTGTTAGGCACTTACAGCATCTGTAATTCCATTTCCAGGGGACCTGAAGCCCTCTTCTTGGCTTTGCAGGAATCTGCACACACATGCTATACACGCACACACCACATCAGAACACACACACACACACACACACACACACACACACACACACACACACACCTTAGAAAATAAGATTGGACAGAGGACACAGATACTATCCCTTCCCTGTAGGACTGTGTCCAACTTCTAGAAGCAGAAAGCAAAACCCACATTCACCCTAAGCAGCCAATCTCTTGCAATTGTGGGAAATGGTGGAGTTGGATTTCTCTGTGTAGCCCCTTGCTGTCCTGATCTACCTACCTACCTACCTATCTATCTATCTATCTATCTATCTATCTATCTATCTATCTATCGGAGGGTGTCTCTGTGTAGCCCTGGCTGTCCTGGAACCACCCTGCTTTTTATAAACTGAAGCACAGCAAGGCTTGGCTGACAGACAATATCAAGACAAGCCAGGACCAGATGAGATGTTTCCCACCTCTCTAATTCCTTACTGGGGTTCCTAGGGGCCTGGCACTGAGCTCTCCCCATCTGGATTACTCATCTTTGTTGCCTACCTGAAGTAGGAGATGCTACAGAGACATCCAGCAGCCCAATAACCCATGCATCTCTCTCTTTT